>NC_069504.1:1124794069-1124996569 GCF_027579735.1 Bombina bombina
CTCACCCCCAACTCAGAACATTGTGAGGGTACATAGGATATGGCTAATAAAGCGTCAGAGGGCTCAGCATTTGTTCTCACACCAGACCTACTGCGCTTCCCCTGCAACCCAGGCAGCTTAGATAAAACCTCTGTAAGGGTAGTATTCATAACTGCAGCCATATCTTGCAGGGTGAAAGAATTAGACGCACTAGAAGTACTTGGCGTCGCTTGTGCGGGCGTTAGTGGTTGTGACACTTGGGGAGAATTAGATGGAATAACCTGATTCCCTTCTGACTGAGAATCATCCTGCGACATACTTTTATTAGCTAAAATATGTTCTTTTCAATTTATTGACCTTTCAGTGCATGAGGGACACATTCAAAGTGGGGGTTCCACAATGGCTTCTAAACACATTGAACATTGACTTTCCTCAATGTCAGACATGTTGAACAGGCTAGTAATGACCACAAACAAGCTTGAAAACACTTTATTTAGTGAAAAAAATAACAATCTTAAAAAACGGTACTGCGCCTTTAAGAGAAAAAAAAAGCATACACGTTCTGCAAAACTGCTTTAAAATACACCAATCTTTTCAAATTTTTGATATGACTCAATTTGTGTAGTTAAGTTTGCCCCACAAGAAAAACAAACATTTAACCCTTTATTGTGAAAACCGGATCGATAATAAGGCCTAAATCCGGAAAAAACACCCCCAGCATCTCGCCACAGCCCCGCTGTGGCGCCTACCTGCCCTCAGGGATTGGAAAAATGGGGTTAAAGCTTCGATTTGGCGCAATACTTCCACAAGGGCCCTCTGGAGTTGGAGCTTGCTGCTTGCTTAGTAAATACAAGTGCGCATCTGAGGCGCGAAAACAGGCCCCGCCCATCTCACTCGATGTTTTGTCAGCCTAAATGAACCGCACCAGAGCGGTTCCAAACTAGCCATGTGGGTTCTGAGACCCAAAAAATAAGCCAAGTATACCCTCAATAAAGTTGCCAAAAAACGTTATTGCCCAAAAAACGTTAACAGCACTCCCAGTTCACAAAACGTTTGCCCACAAACATTCAAAACTCAGTGTCAACCATTTTTTAATTAGCCCCTTATGCAAGCTTAGTAATACCCTTCTATAACTCTTAGGATTACTGCTTACCCTTACCCTCATGGGGATACTGTCAGCCTTTCTGAAATACCACAGTCTCTCCATAAAAAATGACTGAGCATACTTCACTGCTATATAGCACGAAAACGTTCCTCACACTGAAGTTTCTTGTACCCCTCAGCCTCTGTGGGAACTGCTCTGGATCTTAGTGACAAATGCTAAGATAATCAGCCTCCAGGCAGAAGTCTTCATCCATCTGCTGCCTGAGAGTAAATAGTACACACCTGTACCATTTAAAATAAAAAACTCTTGCTTGAAGAAAATAAAAACTAACATTTTATCACCTCTTTCACTTTACCCTTCCTAGTACTTAGAGTAGGCAAAGAGAATGACTGGGAAGTGGAGCTAAGGGAGGAGCTATATAGACAGCTCTGCTGTGGTGCTCTTTGCCACTTCCTGTTAGCAGGACAATAATATCCCACAAGTAAAGAATGAATCCGTGGACTCGTCGTACCTTATAGAAGAAAAGTAGATTTGCCAGTGTCAATATCGGAGGAAGGATCTTCTGAATCAGATAGATCCTCATCAGAGCAGGATAATTCAGTATGTTTTCGGTCATTTGAAATCTCATTAACTTTATGAGAAGTCTTGAAAAACCTTTTACGTTTATTAAAAGGCAGGATAGCAGACAAAGCCTTCTGAACTGCATCAGCAATAAAATCTTTTATATTCACAGGGATATCATGTACATTAGATGTTGAAGGAACAACAGGCATTGTACTATTACTGATGGATACATTCTCTGCATTTAAAAGCTTATCATGACAACTATTACATACAACAGCTGGAGATCAAATCTCCACAAATTTACAAACAGATACACTTAGCTTTGGTAGAACTGTTATCAGGCAGCAGCGTTCTAACAGTGGTTTCTGAGACAGGATCAGATTGAGACATCTTGCAAATGTAAGAGAAAAAACAACATATAAAGCTAAATTATCAATTTCCTTATATGGCAGTTTCAGGAATGGGAAAAAAATGCAAACAGCATAGCCCTCTGACATAGAAAAAGGCAAGAGGCATATAGGAATGGGGTTTTAAATAATTAAATTATTTGGCGCCAAGTATAACGCACAACGCAAAATGAAATTTTTTGGTGCTAACAACATCCGGAAATGACGCACTCACGTCATTGCAAACACAACCTTGTGCAAGGAAACTCGGTGTCAACTAAGATGCCGGAAATTACAAATTTGCATCACCGGACGTACCTTCGCGCCAAAAAAATTCTCGCACCAAAAATGACGCAATAAACATCAGCATTTTGCGACCTCGCAAGCCTAATTTTGCCCGCAGTCAATTTGAAAAAAGACTATACCCCAGGTATAAAAAAAATATGTTTTTTCCCAAATATGAAACTGATAGTCTGCAAAAGGAAATGGACTCATGGCAAATATAAGTACAATACATATATTTAGAACTTTATATAAATGCATAAAGTGCCCAAACATAGCTGAGAGTGTCTTAAGTAATGAAAACATACTTACCGAAAGACAACCATCCACATATAGCGGATAGCCAAACGAGTACTGAAACAGTTATCAGTAGAGGTAATGGAATATGAGAGTATATCGTCGATCTGAAAAAGGGAGGTAGGAGATGAGATGAATCTCTACGACCGATAACAGAGAACCTATGAAAAAGATTTCCTGCTAAGAAAACCATAGAATTCAATAGGTGATACTCCCTTCACATCCCTCTGACATTCACTGTACTCTGAGAGGAATCGGGCTTCAAAATGCTAAGAAGCGCATATCAACGTAAAAAAATCAAGCACAAACTTACTTCACCACCACCATAGGAGGCAAAGTTTGTAAAACTGAATTGTGGGTGTGGTGAGGGGTGTATTTATAGGCATTTTGAGGTTTGGGAAACTTTGCCCCTCCTGGTAGGATTGTATATCCCATACGTCACTAGCTCATGGACTCTTGCCAATTACATAAAAGAAAGTTCCTTTTTTTTTTATTTAGGGTTTTTTTTTTTTTTTAAAGGGCATTAGAATAGGAATAATTTTTATTTTTTTGTATAATTTCGTTTGCTATTTTTTGAAATAGAAGTTTTTTTATTTTTTGTAATTTTAGTGTTTTTTATTTTTTGTAATGGTAGTTTTAATTTTTGTAATGTTAGGTTTTAGTGTAAGGCAGCTTAAGTTTTATTTCACAGGTAAGTTTAAATTTATTTTATTTAATAACTATTTACTAACTAGTCTACCTAGTTAGTTATATTGTAGCTAGCTTAGGTTTTATTTCACAGGTATGTATTTAATAATTGTAACTTTAAATTTAGCTCTATTTTAATTATGTTAAAGTTAGGGGGTGTTAGGTTTAGGAGTTACTAGTTTAATTTAGGTGGTAGTGATGTGGGAGGCCAGAGGTTTAGGGGTTATTAGCTTTATATAGTTGTGGCGATGTCGGGGAGCGGCGGAATAGGTGTTAATAGATTTATTATAGTGTGGGTGATGTTGGGGTGCAGGGGAATAGGGGTTAATAACTTTAGTATAGTGGCGACGATATCGGGAGTGACAGATTAGGGGTAAATAACATTATGAAGGTATCGGCGATGTCGGGGGCGGGAGATTAGGGGTGTTTAGACGTGGGGTTTATGTTAGGGTGTTAGGTTTAAACTTTACTCTTTTTTCCCCCCATAGACATTAATGGGGTTGCATTACGGAGCTTTTCATTCCGCGATCGAAGGTGTTTGAAAAAACCTAACACCTGCGATCACGGAATGAAAAGCTCCGTAATGCAGCCCCATTAATGTCTATGGGGAAAGCGTGCACGAGCATGTCAAAACAGCACTTGTATTTTGTGCGGTATGGAGCTCAACACAACCATATCGCACGAACAAGCCGGCTGTTTGAAAACTTGTAATTGCTGTGCTAAAGGAGGAGAAATAACGCAACTTGTAATCTACCTGTATGTCATTTTGGTCACAAGTTTTGTGATTAAGCTTATCTTGAGATATTTGACTAGGAGTCATGTTTATTTCCTTCACGTTATGTATTTGAGAATGCGCTTATTATTATTATTATTATCAGGTATTTGTAGAGCGCCAACAGATTCCGCAGTGCTTATGTCTTTTTCCTTTGCATGTAAGGCCTCTTTACTTTTTCTTTTTTCATAGTGTTTTTCCTGATGCTTTTCATGTTTGCTGTATCATGAAATGAAATATAAATAAATATTTAAAAGGAAAATTTATGCTTACCTGATAAATTTGTTTCTTTTTAGACACGATGAGTCCACGGATCATCTTCATTACTTATGGGATATTCACCTCTTGGTCAGCAGGAGGCGGCAAAGAGAACAACAGCAGAGCTGTTAAATAGCTCCTCCCTTCCCTCCCACTCCAGTCATTCGACCGAAGTTAGGAAGAGAAAGGAAAAGACAAGGTGCAGAGGTGTCTGAAGTTTATAATCAGTAACAACCTGTCTAAAAGAACAGGGCGGGCCGTGGACTCATAGTGTCAGTTATAGGAAACATCTTTTTGAAAATAGGAGAGGGAGAGAAGGGAATATCTGGTCTCGCCCATTCCTTAGAAACAATCTCCGAAGCTCGCTTCGGCACTGGAAAAATGTCTGAGTAAGAAGGAACTTCGAAATATCTGTCCAATTTGCTCGACTTCACAGGCGCGACTACTACTGTGGAATCACAGTCGTCTAAAGTAACCAAAACCTCCCTGAGTAACAGGGTGTTCTAGTTTAAACCTGAAAGATACAACCTCTGAATCAGTCAAAGGCAATGAACTTTCTGAGTCTGAAATTTCGCCTTCCGATGGAACCTCAAAACCTTCTATCTCAGTTCCCTGGGAGGGTACATCCGAGGTTGCCACCATTGCATTAGAAAACTCACTGACCGCATGGTTGCCTTTCCTCTTACGTTTGCCTTGTAGCATAGGAAAAGCAGACAACGCATCAGAAATTGCAGAAGACATAAGCGCAGCTATGTCTTTTAAGGTGACTCCAGCAGGCGCTAGAGCAGAAGTACAGGGCATACTCTGAATCTCGTCATTAGACTCCTGAGAAGCATCCGCTTTTGAAAAATTTTGTTCATGCAAAATCTTTTCCTTATAACATAAAGCCCTCTCAATACATGAGGGACAAAAAGGGATTGGTGGTTCCACATTTGCATCCAAACACATAGAGCAAGTAACATTCTGCACGGCTCCTAAGTCCATACTGAAACCCAATAAACTAACAATGAATTTTTTTTTTAAATACTAAATCGTTACTGTCCCTTTAAAATATAAAATGAAACCTTTTTACTATATGCAGAAAAGTGTTTCACAAAAATTAGGAGATAATCAAATTATTTTATATTACAGAAAAAAATGTGATCACTTAAATCGTTACCGTGTCTTTAAATTTTAAAAAGACAACTATTTTTCTGCTGCCAGAAAAAAACGTACCCCATTAGTTAAAGAATGAAAATTCAGACACCCAAACACCTCAGCCTCTGCTGAGGTGCCTACCTGCCAACCAGGGTCAATGCGCCATATAGTTAAAAACCATACGGTTATAGTGCGACACTGTTCCGACGTTCCTCACACCAGATAAGGCTTAAGATTGCGCAGCTCACTTTAGGAAGCGCACAAAAACGATAGCCCGCCCATCGTGGGCGTCACTAAAACACACAACCCAACCGGCTTCACTTAGAGAAATTAAACCGTTAGGGAAAAAACGTACTGAAAAAAACAAGCTTAGCTCCCAGCCCCAGTGCCTGTACATATGCTGTCCCAAGACCCTCCATACACAGAGAGCATGAAATCCCAACATAAAAAAGCCCCATGACCGAGTCTTATATGTTTAAATACATAATTAAAGTGCCCACTTTCCTCTGAGTTTTGTGCGTCTCCTAGAATAAAAAAGTCAGCACTTACCTCAAGCAAGACAGTCCAGCAGGTTTAAGAGGTCCTCTCCCTCCCATAGCCCTGTGGAAAAGGATAAAGCCTGAGTAAGATTGCTTAGGCCATCAGGATAAGGGCAGCATAAATGTATGGGAAGCGCAGTGAGAATTATGTCCCACAAGTTCCCATTGCTTTAAAGCCACCAAAAGCTCTACTGAAGAGACTGATATGGACTACGGCTACACCCTAGAACAAAGCAGCACAATCTTGCACTACTTTAAAAATAATAAACTCTTGATTGAAGAATCTTTTCCAACACCTAACTTTACCTCTTCCTAGCACTAATGTAGGCAAAGAGAATGACTGGAGTGGGAGGGAGGGGAGGAGCTATTTAACAGCTCTGCTGTGGTGCTCTTTGCCTCCTCCTGCTGACTAGGAGGTGAATATCCCATAAGTAATGAAGATGATCCGTGGACTCATCGTGTCTATAAAAAGAAAAGATGTTACAGACATGTTATCTCAATAAAATATTACAATTTAAAATAAAAGACTGTTGCAAACCTCATTAAAAGGACTTGTACACCTAATCAGTATTGGTTTATATAATATTTGCTAAGGTTTTGGTCACATTATATTATTGTTTAGTCTTTTTTTTATGTGTCCAGTAAGCAACCCGGACAGTCCAGTATTTTACCAAGCTGTCCAGTAAAATCTCTACAAAAATACTGGATACTTAAATGTGCAGTTTTTTCAATTATAGATATGGCCCTGAAAGACGTAACACTCGGCAGCCGCACAGGATTAAAAAAAAAAAGGAAAAACGATTAATATGAAAGTTACTAGCAGCCAAGCATATAAAATGACTGTTCAGTTGTGGAAAATATACAAGGGGGGTTCAACAGTTGGGCCTAAAAAAGAGCTCTTGGGGAGGAGACATTGCATGACCGCACCTACCATCGTGCCTAGTCATAGTTACCTACAGGTTGTACAGTATTTTTGTGGAGAGTTGGAAAGGGTTAAATTATCAGTGGATATCCTTTCTAAAGCGACCTTAGAGACCTAAACTGCACAAGGAGATAAACTGAAGCAAATGAACAGTAAGGAAGTGTTTTAACCCCTAAAGTAAAGAAAATGACAGAAAAAGGCACAATGTAAAACTGAATAATCACTAAAAGAAGAACTATCATACAAGCGGTGAAATAACTATAATGAAACAGTAAATGTGAATAATAAACACAGCAAACAAAGGGTTAAATAAATTTGTTGCCTAATTTGAAAAAAAAACCTCTCCTATGATCAGAGGATCTCACCACCTCCACCAGTTTTGCGAGCTTCTCCCAACACTCTGAGATGATTACAGCATCAAGAAACAGGAAAAAGAAATGTTTGACCCTTCTTGTACCTAAGATACCAGTAAGCACCCAAACCAAAAGTCAATTAAAACAAATCCCAAGATTGTAGCGCAGGTGAGTAAATGAAGGTCTCCAGATGTGCTAAATTTAACGAGACAAAAACCTAATTTAGACTGAAGTATTGGATGGATAAATCACGTCACCTGAGGAAGCTGTTGATCTCACAAGGAGCAGCACAGTGCAGACCAGGGACTGGTAGATAAATCACATCTCACCTGAGGAAGCTGTTGATCTCACAAGGAGCAGCACAGATTAGACCAGGGACTGGTAGATAAATCACGTCACCTGGGGAAGCTGTTGATCTCACAAGAAGCAGCACAGTGTAGAACAGGGACTGGTAGATATATTACGTCACCTGGGGAAGCTGTTCATCTCACAAGGAGCAGCACAGTGTAGACCAGGGACTGGTAGATAAATTACGTCACCTGGGGAAGCTGTTCATCTCACAAGGAGCAGCACAGTGTAGACCAGGGACTGGTAGATAAATCACATCTCACCTGAGGAAGCTGTTGACCTCACAAGGAGCAGCACAGTGTAGACCAGGGAGTGGTAGATAAATCACGTTACCCGAGGAAGCTGTTGACCTCACAAGGAGCAGCACAGTGTAGACTAGAAGGTGCAAGTACTTACCCATCAGCACCTCCATCCACTGTGTTTAACTCAGCTGCAGCAACTTGCTTCCAGTAGATGAGCCCATCCTAAGCAGTGCGAGCATGATGCTAAGGATCTAAATCATTAAGAGCATCTCAACCCATGGGATTGGTGGACAAGTCCACATTTCACCTTGGGATGGCTGTGACATTATGTCACTGAGAAAAGACCTTTCACTGCCTGGCTGATAACTCCTTGTCTTCCCCTCTGTACAACAGGTTACTGTGAGAAATAACCGGGCCTCAGATTGGTTAGAGGATCCCCTTCCAAATGATGAGTAGATCTTGCACTTCACTTTCATCTCATTCCTCATCAAGGACACAAAAGAAAATGACTGAGGATCATGGGAGGTTGGAGAGTTTTGTGTTGGGGCGTGTTTTGCCATCTCCTAGTGGTCAGGAGGGGAATATTGACACGTGACTCATGGACTCTCACCATCTGAAGAAAGAAAAACATGCGCTATTCCTCAGGTCTATAATTCCATAGCTATTAGCCATAAGATTAAAATGCTTCACAAATAATTAAACAAAAACTTTAATATATTTGGGCCGTAATATCAGGCAGATCCATTGTTGTAAACAAGAAACAATATGGCAGTTTTCAGTGTATTAAAAATATGTTATGCCTGATGAGTGTGTGGACATTTTTTGGGCATCTGTACATTTACATATAGAAAAAGCTAAAAGGGACAAAAAAATAATAATAAAAAAAAATTCTAAAAGATGTCTATACAGTTAAGCTGAATATTAGAGTTCGATTGGTGCTCCAGGAGGTCACTGCCGGCTGGCTTTGCCATTTTCTGCGGCATCCACACTGTTGAAAGAGAAAAAAAAAGTGTGTAAATGAGAGCAGCTATTTTGGTGATATAATTATAATGATCAATAATACGCAATGCAATGGGTCTTCTCCCTACAGTATTATTAAGTCCTCTCAACGCTACTGTCTAGAGTGGATAAGATGCTCCAACTCTCATGACCAAAAGCGGGAGGCATTTCATGACTGAGATACAGCACACAATATTTACAGACGTTGTTGTACCGCTGCCATATAGTGCCCTGAGCATAAATCAGTAAGCTCTCGTGGAATGGAGCTAGATTTCTACACAGGAGACTAAGAGAAGAAGGAACATATATTGCAGAGGATGTAAGGTTGATGTGAGTTATATTGGATCTATTTCATCACAGAAGTAAACTGAATTTATTTATTTTACGTTCCGATTCATGAAATGATGTTGGCTTCTGCATCCTTTTAACATTTGGTGGCATTAACATCATTTATAAAAGCTGGATAAAATATTATGGTGATTAAAAAAAAAAACACAACAGGCCATTACCATAACAGCCTGTGATGTCATTACAAATGTAAGTCGTCATATTATCTGCAGCCATTACCATAACAGCCTGTGACGTCATTACAAATGTAAGTCGTCCTATTATCTGCAGCCATTACCATAACAGCCTGTGATGTCATTACAAATGTAAGTCGTCCTATTATCTGCAGCCATTACCATAACAGCCTGTGAGGTCATTAACCAATGTAAGTCGTCCTATTATCTGCAGCCATTACCATAACAGCCTGTGATGTCATTACAAATGTAAGTCGTCCTATTATCTGCAGCCATTACCATAACAGCCTGTGACGCCATTACAAATGTAAGTCATCCTATTATCTGCAGCCATTACCATAACAGCCTGTGACGCCATTACAAATGTAAGTAGTCCTATTATCTGCAGCCATTACCATAACAGCCTGTGACGCCATTACAAATGTAAGTAGTCCTATTATCTGCAGCCATTACCATAACAGCCTGTGACGTCATTACAAATGTAAGTCGTCCTATTATCTGCAGCCATTACCATAACAGCCTGTGACGCCATTACAAATGTAAGTAGTCCTATTATCTGCAGCCATTACCATAACAGCCTGTGACGCCATTACAAATGTAAGTCGTCCTATTATCTGCAGCCATTACAAATGTAAGTCGTCCTATTATCTGCAGCCATTAACTTCTTGCACCAGGAACAGTACCAATCTAAATATTAATACATCTCAATTCTAAATCATTTGTCTATGAAATGTGCACAGCAAGTTTAACAAGGGACAATCTACTTGATTGTATTGTTTAAAGAGATAGATAACACCTTTACTACTGATTCCCCAGCTTGCACAGCCAATAGGGTTATATTAAAGGGATAGGAAAGTCTAAATTAAACTTGCATGATTCAGATAGAGCCGGTCATTTTAAAACACTTTAAATTCACTTCTATTTTCAAAATGTGTTTCGTTCTCTTGGTATCCCTTATTGAAAATTAATATGCACATATCCTACACTAGTTGGAGCTGCTGATTGGTGCCTGCACACATTTGTCTCTTGTGATTGGCTAACTAGATGTGTTCAGCTAGCTGCCAGTAGGGCAATGCTGCTCCTTCAGCAAAGGATAACAAGAGAATGAAGCAAATTTGACAATAGAAGTGAATTGGAAAGTTTCATTTTTTTTTCTGTCCCTTTAATATGCTTTATAACCTACTATGTTTGCCTGTTTCTAAGCAGGGTGCATCTTATCTCAGTGCTAGTTCATGTGTGCCATATAGAAAACATTGTGCTCCCTCCCATGGAGAATGATAAAGGTCATGAAAGCACTGAGATAAGGGGCAGTCTGCAGAGGCTTAGATACAAGGTAATCGCAGAGGGTGTATTATTAGAACTGTGTGGGTTATGCAAAACTGGGGAATGGGTAATAAAGGGATTATCTATTTTAAACAATAAAAACTTCCCATTTAAATGACAGTGGGTATTTTTATTTCACTTACAAGATTATAATCTAATTTAAACACAGATGTACTGAATAAACATTTCTTGTTAGGATTGTATAGAGTTACTTATTTCCACCAATAATACTGCTGGAGCCAGTGAGTATTTATATACAACATGCGTTTGCTGCTAATTTTAAAGTAAACACCTTTTACTTAAAGGGACCTTAAAAATGTGTGTTCAATGTCCCTTTCAGATTTTGCTATAAAATATAATTTAAAAAAGCTCAGTATAATTTATTTATTTTGTCTTCTTTTCCTGTAATTTAATTCTGAAAACTGTGGATTTGCCAATCCCTGTATAAAAGTACAAAACAGACTCCAGACTTAACACTTTTTATTTTTTAAACCCTCCTCAACTTTCAATGGTGAAATGCAGGAAAATAAAACACCTCTTAGAGCTTACAGGCTGCAGCCGATAACCTTTACTGCTTCTAAATCTAAAGCCGGACAAGG
This sequence comes from Bombina bombina, assembly GCF_027579735.1. Classification (NCBI taxonomy): domain Eukaryota; kingdom Metazoa; phylum Chordata; class Amphibia; order Anura; family Bombinatoridae; genus Bombina; species Bombina bombina. Next base: position 1,124,805,383 of record NC_069504.1, read on the forward strand.
GGCATTTTATCTAGAATAGAAGGCATCTCCTCATTAAAGGGACACTAAACCCAAAATCTTTCTTTCACGATTCAGATACAGCAGCAATTTTAAGCAACTTCCTAATTATTATTATTATCAGGTATTTGTAGAGCGCCAACAGGTTCCGCAGCGCTAGTAATTCACTCCTATTATCAATTTTTCTTCATTCTTTTTCTATTTTTTTCAAAAAGCACGTCACAGGCTCTCCGTCTAATCACAGCGAGCCCGATTGTGCCATTTAACTAAATATAGCGCACTCCCGCGCTGGATAAAGTAGCTGACAGCTGCTCATTTGTTTTATTTTTTTTACAGGTACTACTAGGTTAATGTGCATAATAACAGCATTTACTGTCCCTTTAAAATGGAATGGATATCATGGATATGATCATAAAGATTTACATATATCACACAGACATGCAGCAGGTTCAGTTTTCCTGGGTTTGCTACAGGCACGGATGATAAAAACAGTAATGTATAACCCTAATAGGATTTATGGAAACAACGCTCACCCATTCTCCTCTTTCAGATGTTGGTACAACTCAGCTTTGTTGTTGATCGAGTTCTGACGACCGATAAACTCCTGGTGCTTTCTAGAATTTACAGCGTTGATTCTTGTGCTCCATAAACTCAAGAGGGACATGGGGCCTACAGGACATATTGCAATAATCAGGTATTAATCTCAAACACAACTAGTTCACCTTTTTTAAAATAGTGACACAACTTTCTCAATAGAAAATAGTGATGTAACAGAGGATTACGCCATGCATTCTGCAACTTCTGCTTAAGCAGAGGGGAAACATCAGTTTAGTAAAAGGCTATATGGTTTTCATACTCGCACACGCTGGTAACAACAACAACAGTAATATAACATATAAAATGCTGCAGCACAGCAATCACAGCAGCAGAGATACATTTGTGGGAGGGTATCTAGAAACTAATTTAGATAATACACAACAACTACTAGACTTTTCTTCTCATAAAGGTTATGTAGATGATCCATTTATATAGCCCAGCTGGGGGGGGGGGGGGGGGGGGGGGGGGTTGTAACTATGTATAGTTTTGCTTATTTTTAAATAACATTGTGCGGATTTTCAGACTCCTAACCAAGCCCCACAGTGTCAGATGTATACGCGCGTTTGCAGACTCCTTCTGACTCCTGTTTATGTTATCTGTCTTCATATGCAGGGAAGGGGAAAGTGTCTGCTCTTCTTGGTTTTCACAGCCCCTTTCACTGGGTGTCCCAGAATAACCTCATCAAAAGAGCAAAACTGGGAGCTTCTAAGTAAGTTTTTAAAAGGTTTTATACTGGATTTTTATATCAGTATCCGTGCATCTTATTCTTTATTGTAGTGTCTATTACATGCAGTTATATGAAAATGAGTGTATACGTCCCTTTAAAGTGTTTTATGTCTCTTAAATTAAAGGGATATTACGGTCAAAATTTAAAAGCACATAGATGAATTACATCTTTGAATAGAAACATATCTGCAATACTTCTAGTAGAAGTTACTACTGTTTTAGTGTTAACATTTTTCTCTGCACGTGCATGGGAAGCATAGCTGTATATTCTCAGTGCGCCAGCATTTTATATACTGCAGCTGCACAGAGCAACAGTGGGGCTTGTATCATGTCAGTAACTAACAAACTGAGTCATTACCAGATGCTACAAGCACCTTAGGCTCTCTGAATAGTTCTATATTTTAAATGCTGGTGCACGGTGCATACTTAGATACACTTTTGAAACAGCTATAGCTTTTATAAGAAGCATGTTTGCTAACACCTGTATATTACAAAAATGCTTCTATTCAAAACTGAAATGCATCCATGTGGATTCCAATTTTGTCTGGAATGTCCCTTTAATCTTTATTGCTCTTTTCTCTCAATAGTTTTTTTCTCTCTTTCTTTCTTTGGAATTAATATCATCATGGGGTGAAAGTTTTCCTTTAAGATGAGTCAGGAATTGGGTCCATTTAACAGCAATTATAATAGAGTAAGTAGATGTTGTGCTGATTTTGCTACTGAACATGAGAACAAGGGTGAAGGGGAATATAGATAAATAGACCACAACAGACAGAAATAAGCTCCATACTGTTTACTGAAATACTGTAATTTAAAGGTTTATAAAAAAAACTAAAATTTCTTTCAACGTTCAGATTTTAAAAACTTTCCAATTTACTTATTTGATCAAATTTACTTCATTCTCTTTGTATCTTTTGTTGAAAAGCAGGTAGGAAAGTGTAGGCGTGTGCACGAGTGGTGCAATAAATGGCATCAGTTTTATTACCATGTTATACATTTGCAAGAACACTAGGTGGCCGCAGTATTTTCAGCCATGTTTTGCTCCAGGAATATGTAAGCTACCTATCTAGGTATCTCTTCATCAACCAATACCATGAGAACAAAGTAAATTTGATAACAGAATTGGAAAAAAACATATTTTTTTACATTTTCATTTTCTGCCTGAATCACGAAAGAAAAAGTGTTTGTATCATGCCCTTTAAAGGGCTATAATAGTCGATCGGACCTACACTACTATGTGTTTAACCAGGCAAAGAGACCTGCGGAGCACTGCTGGTCCTGAGCTTTGCATCAGCGGTGCTAGCCGCATGACTCAGTTGTGCAACTAACACTGCTGATTGGCTCAGCGGAGGTTTCCTCTCAGGACCAGCAGTGATCTACAGGTCCTAAGTGCCAACCCCGCAAAGGGGTTAAACACACAGAACTGCAGGAATAGCTTTAAAATGACATCTAATATTAGAACATGTCATTTTCCAACTATTATAGCTCTTTAATACTGTAAAAAATAAAAAGGAAGCCAGATTTTTTTTGTTATAGTTTTTGTGTACATCTGTTGTCACCATAACAACAGTTTAACAAATACATTTCCTTATCCCCTTCATGCCAGGGGGCAAGTGCTTCGATTGGAATGAAGTTCTGATGTAAACACTTGCTGGAAAAATGAAATCACATGATAGTCCCCCATGATCCAATCACGTGATCACATTGACTGTCTACGCTGCTAGCACACGCCCCCTAGTGAGTTTCCATTTTCTTAAAGGAGTCTGCAGGACCCAATATACGGTAGGATGTTCCTTGCTGTGCTAACAGCGTCTAGGGGTTATTCACAAACCTCTCCGTAAAACATAATTAGGAGCGTTAGGCGATGCCTCTAGTGATTAACCTTGTCTGGGATTAATGACTACAGGATACAACTTCAGGACGACGGCTACTGGTCTTTTTTATTATTAAAAATATAAAACGAGATGCAGGAATATTTTGAAAAAGTTCTTCAAGCAAATATTGTTAAACCCTAAAATATCATGAGACAACCCGACACCAATAAAGACATTAGATCCATTCAAGAACTGCAGCTTGAAGATAAGACAATGATGTATTTATATATTTTACTCACCTTTAGACTTTTCTGCGGGTGTCACATCCTCCACAACAACATGAGGCTTTTTATTTGGCGGCTCTGGAGAATCAGGAGAATCTTTTATTATTTCCGATTCTGTTGCATCTTCTTTTTCCCGCTCTATCACAGATTTAACTCTTTAACGACATAAAAAAAAGTGAAATAAATAACTGTACTGAGGCGGCATCGAGTGTGATTACATTTCTATGAATCAGTGCAGCACGAATATTTATATTTAAATTGCCGTTATAGTGTTAAATTACAATGCTCTAATCAATTATTTTGTTTAATTTTAACACTAGCGACGCTGTAATGCTATGTGTTTAACCCTGCAAAGCACTGCCGGCACGAGCAGAAACTGTCGCTGATCTTATCAGCTGGGTTGTACTCTTTCAATGCTCAGGACCAGCAGTGCTCTGTGGGTCCGGAGTGGGACTTTGCTGGGAATGAATTCAGCGTAGCTAGTGCTAGAATTCCATTCACTATGACATGTTGACACTATAATGGTCTGAAGCAGAAACAGTATACACTGACCATCACAGGAGCAGAATCACACGGGCTGAAATAATATTAAGCACTGGGCAACACCACTTGCTGAATTCTAGCAGAATGCCTGGTGCCCTTCCGGACAGACAGTTATTTCTATATTAATGGCTTATAAAATACAGACTACATCACGGCAGCTATGGGTTAGGATTCCAGCTGGACCATGCAAGGTTTAATAATATAATGTTTACCGTTCCGATTCCTGACCCTTCTTTTCATGGTCATTATCTTTGGATGCCTTTTCAGACTTTTCTTCTTTGTCCTCCCTCTTCCTCCCTCGCTTTTTACGCTCCTCTTCCTCGGGCGGTTTACTTCGGCAAGCCATAACACAATCTATCACACGTTGGTGCTTGTCTGAGTTATTGAGGTGCGCGCGAACAAGGGCCTCCAGCTCATTCCACATGATACGGTACTGCTCGTCTCTAACGGACAGAATTGTTTGTTAGAGACACAATACAAGGTGAAGTTGCTCTCTGCGACAGCTGAAATTATATTATTTGTACTATTTTCATTTAATTGAGATGGAATCCAAAGCATATAATACAAATATAGTGTATACCCTCCTGTGTCAAAACTTAATATCTGATGAATAATAATCCAGTGTAATACTAAACGACAAGCATTGGTCCACGAGATTGCTAAGAAAACACTTTTGTTGTGCGCCATGAAAAATGAAGAAGACATTATATAAAGCGTAAAACAGATTAAAGGAGCATACACGTAAAGGAACGTAGCATAAAAAGTAGACGTTGTTATAAAGGAAAACTATTCCTCACCATGTGTTTAATTCCTGCTAAATGTAGCCACCAGTCAGGAAGCGCTAACCATGGTTCTGAACCAAAAATGGGCCGGCTCGTAACTTTACATTCCTGCTTTTTCAAATTAAGATAGCAAGAGAACGAAGAAAATGTGATAATAGGAGTAAATTAGAAAGCTGCTAAAAATCGCTGCTCTATCTGAATCGTGACAGAAAGAACATTTGGGCTCAGTATCCGTTTAAGATGTAAAATAGTCTTTAGATTTGTTATTTTCGTTTGCAAATTTCTATCCCAATAACATGAACTTAACCAAAACTATTTTTTTGGGAGGTTTTAAGTTGAAAACCAAGTCATGGCTGAGACCTTTTATCAGCAGAAGACATTTGTGATTTATGAACTTTAAGGTGACTTTGACTTGGATACATTTAGCCAATACCAATCAGTTAATATTGTCAGCCTGTTTGTCAAGTGATCACAATCATCAGGTAATATTGTCAGCCTGTTTGTCAAGTGATCACAATCATCAGGTAATATTGTCAGCCTGTTTGTCAAGTGATCACAATCATCAGGTAATATTGTCAGCCTGTTTGTCAAGTGATCACAATCATCAGGTAATATTGTCAGCCTGTTTGTCAAGTGATCACAATCATCAGGTGATATTTCCTAGTGATTCGATCACTGATTAAGACAATCTTACCGTTTGGGTCCTTTCCCTCGAGTACCAGCGGTAGAGATGGGCAGCGGGTCATTTTTTCTTTCCATATCCACTAGATTGTAAATGGTTTTCTGGCAGTTTAGGACATCTTCCTCTGTTAAACTTTCTTTTACTATGACGCTGGCAAGAGGCACCACCTGCAGAGGTGAGATACACGCAGTGACTGTAAGAGGAGGGCGCCAGTTCATCAGTGCCAACAAAACACTAAACAGACAGTTAAATCAAAAATAAACTTTCAGACATGATCCTGCATTTACCTCTGTTATGAAATATTGCTTTCCTCTCCTGTATCTTTGTGAAGAATGAACCTAGGTAGCCCATAAGGCCTTTAGGAGTGTGCACCATGGCAGCAGTGTTTGCAACAGGTGGTAACATTGTTACAAACATTGCTGCCATAGAGTGCAAAATCATGTGCACGCTGCTAAGCTTCTAGGAGTATATGTTGGTTTACTATACAACAAAAGGATACCAAAAGAACAAAGCAAACCCGATAAGAGAGTGTAAAAAACAACTTCCTTCTAACTGAATAATGAATGATTAATTTTGACTGTAATGTCCTTTTAATCACAGTTCAGTGACAAATATGAAAGATAATGCAGAATAAATTGTAATCAGAAGGCTCAGTCAGGCTTGTGCACATGATTACAAATGACTTGCTAATAGTACAGCGGTGCTGGGCATGTTTCTTGGGAATTAGCTCCTGCAATCTAATATTAAGGAAGTGTACCTTACCCATCAAGTCATGTGAACAACAGATGAAAACCCGTTTTAACCATGTGTGTATGCTGTCCTGCTACTCACCAAGGCCCTGATATTAAAACCTCTCTGCTCAGGTGAGATTATCTAAAATGATCCTCCAGCACTGCGAGATTGCTAGTGAAATAGTCAAAAGGCAGATTTTGCTTTACTACTCCAAGGGGCATTACCTGCATTTCTGTATGTGAAAGAGAGACAAGCCCAGTGCAATATAGCACTGCATGACGTGACAGTTCTACTGCATTGACACTTTGTGCTTTGTATGTATATTACTTTACACTTCAGATTAAGTTGTATTACATTTAAACTTTGCACTTTCTATTTTGTATTTTATTTTATATACAGCAGTGTATTTAGTGATTTTACAGCTTGTTTAAAATGCTTAGAACATTTTACAAGACTTGTGAGAGAGCTTCAGACATACCCTGGGAACTCCCCTGTTCCTCCCACTTTCTGAAACTGCCAGTTTACAATAGAGAAAATACAAAGTGCAATGTAATTTTTTTACAAAGTATGATCCTAAGTTATTAAAGTAACACAGAAACTTACAAAGCATAATCAGAATGTGTAAAATCACTGCTAGACCAAAATTTTAATATGTTACATTTACAAATGAGAAAAGTGCAAAGCTTAAATGCAATAATACTGAAAGGACCCAAGCTGAAATGTAAAGTAATATAAAATACAAAGCACAAGGTGTAAGTGCAACTAAACTCTCATATCATACAGTGCTATTTTGCACTGGGCTTGTCTCTGCTTCACACACATAAATACGAGAGATCTCACAGTGCTGGAGAGTTCCACCCTTTTTCTTTTGAATATTTAGTGAGTTCAGCCTTTGTGAATTCTGAACTACAATTTCTCTCCAAGTTGGAGAATGTTTCAATATCAGGGCTCAAGTAAGGACACCAACTCCCTTTGACAAATTCACAGACCTAGATACTGCCCAACACACATAGGCAGGGCCGCCATCAGGGGGTGACAGCGGTGATTAGAGTCAGGGGCCCGGTGGGCCAGCTGGGACCCTGACTTACAGAGCTCTCCTGCATGTAGTTAAAGCTGGAGCAGAGGTGAAAAGTTAGTGACTCTTATTGATGATGCCTAAAGCTATAGATGATCCTTTGCCTATTTGGCTAATACATTTTGAAACGTTCAAGAAACAGACCGAGCAGGCCTGACTGTCGAAGATGTCATCATGCACTCCCATTCATGCCGGCCCAACCCACTCTCCTACACCTGCAGGCTAGACTCCTTAAAATTTCTTTTTTACTTTGCAGCAGCCAATGCCAGCAGTAGAAATAAATCTTAGCTAACAAACAGGACAATTTTGATTGGTGAGGGGGCAAAAGGTGGGTGGTACAATATAGTGCCCAGAAAGTGACCGGTCTGGCCCTATAATTAAGGGTGTGATGGAATAAACGGTTGCACAGTCACTGGACTGGAGGAGAAGGAAGGAATACCTGCTGCTGCCACCTTGCTGCAGAAAGAATATAAAAGGTAGGCTAAGACCATTGCTCCACATTAAGAAAAACAAAAGATTTTTCTTTCAGCACAGGAACAAACATTGAAAAAATACTGTATTTTCCCCCCCTAGTATCTGAATGTATAATTTGGTCCCTAAAGCTCATTTTCATTATTTAAAGTTAACTATAATATCACTGGGTTGCATTCTGGAGATATATAACATTATACATTTTTTTTTATGTCCAGCTTTCATTTAATGCTATTTTATCTTCTCATTAAAGGGACATGAAACCCCCATTTTTTCTTTCATGATTTAGAAAGAGAATGCAATTTTAAACATCTTTCTAATTTACTTCTATTATCTAATTTTGTTTTATTCTCTTGATATTCTTTGCTTAAAAGCATATCTAGATATGCTCAGTAGCTGCTGATTGGTTGCTGCACATAGAAGCCTCATGTGATTGGCTCACCCATGTGCATTGCTTTTTCTTCAAATAAGGATATCTAAAAAATGAAGCAAAATAAATAATAGAAGCAAATTGTAATGTTGTTTAAATTTGTATATTCTATCTGAATCATGAAAGAAATATTTTGGGTTTAGTGGCCCTTTAACACCTTTCAGTTATAACTACATGGTTATTTATGTGTGTATATATATCTTTGTGGGGTTTTTTTTGCGTTTGTAAGAGTGTGTGTATTTGTATGTTTTTTTGTGGGGGTTTTGTATGTTAGTGTCTTTTTTCTGTGGGTGTCAGTGTGAGTGTGTGTGTGCGTGCGTGCGTTTTCTGTGGGTGTCAGTGAGAGTACGAGTGTCTGTTTTCTGTCTGTCTATTTTCTGTGGGTGCCAGTGTGGGTGTCTGTTTTCTGTAAGTGCGAGTGCGTGTGTGGCTGTGTTTTCTGTGGGTGTCAGTGAGAGTGTGTGTGTTTTCTGTGGGTGTCAGTGTGTCTTTGTGTGTTTTCTGTGGGTGTCAGTGTGTCTTTGTGTGTTTTCTGTGGGTGTCAGTGAGAGTGTGTGCGTTTTCTGTGGGTGTCAGTGAGTGTGTGTGTCTTTTCTGTGGGTGTCAGTGAGAGTACGTGTGTGTCTGTTTTCTGTGTGTCTGTTTTCTGTGCGAGTGTGTGGCTGTGTTTTCTGTGGGTGTCAGTGTGAGTGTGTCTTTGTGTGTTTTCTGTGGGTGTCAGTGAGAGTGTGTCTTTGTGTGTTTTCTGTGGGTGTCAGTGAAAGAGAGTGTGTGTGTGTGTGTTTTCTATGGGTGTCAGTGAGAGTGTGTTTTTGTGTGTTTTCTGTGGGTGTCAGTGAGAGTATGCGTGTCTGTTTTCTGTGGGTGTCAGTGAGAGTATGCGTGTGTCTTTTCTGTGGGTGTCAGTGAGTGTGTATCTCTGAGTGTGTGTTTTCGGAGTGTCAGTATGTGTGTGTTTTCTGTGGGTGTCAGTGACAATATATGTGTGTCTGTGTTTTCTGTGGGTGTCAGTGAGAGAGAGCTAGTGTGTGTTTTCTGTGGGTGTCAGTAAGTGTGTCTCTTTGTGTATGTTTTCTGTGGGTGTCAGTGAGAGTGTGTGTGTGTTTTCTGTGGGAGTCAGTGAGTGTGTCTCTGTGTGTGTGTTTTCTGTGACTGTCAGTGTGTGTGTGAATGTGTTTCTGTGGGTGTCTGTGTGAGTTTGTGTCTATGTCTAGTGGCTGTTCCTTTTTAGTCAGTTTGACCCTATTGCTAAATAGAATTTTTTTTTTTTTTTTTACATAATTTCAAACTAAAGAGAATTTTATGGAAATTATCAACCACTTAACTTTTAAATTAGTGTTTAGGCAGTTCAGGGGCCATGCCATTCAGACAGTGCATTCTGTTGACATCATATCATTTTAATCTTCCTTGTCATAAAGATAATCAGAACTCTGTATTTTGTTTTATAATTCTCTCTTTTTTGACAAAAATGTAGTTTAACGTATTACTTCACAGGTCAGCGTAAGCAAGAGCCGAGTGTCTATGTGTGTGTTTTCTCTGTATGTCTGTGTTTGAATGAGCGTGGGTGTCTGTGTGCTTGTGTTTCAGTGGGTTTCTGTGTGTGTGTGTGTGTGTGTGTGTGTGTGTATCTGAGTGTAAGGGTATTTCTGTGTATGTGTGTTACTACCGTTACCAGACTTTCAAGTTTGACTACACACGAATAGTGTGCATACATTTTAGTCACTTGGACAAAAATTGCATGGGGAGGGGGGGACAATGGTTTTGTCAGGGGCTCCAAAAATTGTAGTGGCCGCCCTGCACATAAGTAGATGTACGTATGCACGCTCACGTCCATTATTTAACAAGATAGTCCAGTATTTCAAACGGCTTTCAAGCAGAAAATGAAAATAAAAAGTAAAGAAAAATTAAATTTATGCTTACCTGATAAATTTCTCTCTTTCAGGACATGGACAGGCCCCGACGTCATTCCAATTACAGGTGGGATATTCACTCCTGGCCAGCAGGAGGAGGCAAAGAGCACCCCAGCAAAGCTGTTAAGTGTCACTTCCCTTACCCTTAACCCCCAGTCATTCAGCCGAAGGGAAATGGAAAAAGATACAAAAAGTGTAGAGGTGCCTGAGGTTTAGTAAAAAATAACTAATCTTAATGGTGGGGTCGTGGACACTCCATGTCCGGAAAGAAAGAAATTTATCAAGTAAGCATACATTTTATTCTCTTTCTTAAGACATGGAGAGTACAAACAACGTCATTCCAATAACTAGTGGGAACCAATACCCAAGCTAGAAGACACAGAATGAATAGTGAAGGAGAACAAGACAGGCAGACCTAAACAGAAGGCACCACCGCTTGTTGAACCTTTCTCCCAAAGAGGACTCAGCCGAGGCAAAAGTATCAAATTTGTAAAATTGAGAAAAGTATGCAGAGAGGACCATGTTGCCGCCTTGCAAATTTGTTCCACAGAAGCTTCATTTTTGAAAGCCCAAGAAGAGGAGACAGCCCTAGTGGAATGAGCTGTAATTCTCTTAGGAGGCTGTTATCCAACAGTCTCATAAGCAAAACGAATCATACTTCTCAACCAGAGGGAAAGAGAAGTAGAAGTGGCCTTCAGACCCTTACAATTTCCAGAGAAACAAACAAACAAACAAACAAACAAACAGGGCAGAAGACTGGCGAAAATCCTTAGTAGCCTGTAGGTAAAACTTGAGAGCACGCACAACATCCAAGTTATGCAACAGACGATCATTATGAGAAGGATTAGGACAGAGAGAAGGAACAACAATTTCTATCCGAAACCACCTTTAGGGTGAAACCCCAATTTAGTACAAAGGACCGCCTTATCCGCATGAAAAATAAGATAAGGCGAATCGCACTGCAAAGCCGAGAGTTCGGAAACTCTCAGAGCAGAAGAAATAGCGACAAAAAACAAAACCTTACAAGATAACAGCTTAATATCTATGGTATGCATTGGCTCAAACGGAGCCTGCTGCAAAACTCCAAGTACTAGGTTAAGGCTCCAAGGAGGATCAAAAGGTTTAAAACACAGGCCTGATTCTGACCAGGGCCTGACAAAAAGATTGAATATCTGGTATATCCGCCAGACGCTTATGCAAAAGAATAGATAATGCAGAAATCTGACCTTTCAGAGAACTGACTGACAACCCTTTCTCCAGATCATCCTGGAGAAAGGACAGAATCCTATGAATCCTGACCCTACACCAAGAGTAGCCCTTTGATTCACACCAAAAAAAGGTATTTACACCATAACTTATGGTAAATTTTACGAGTAATAATCTTGCCAGCCTGAAGCATGGTATCAATGACTGACTCAGAAAACCTACACTTAGCCAGAACTAAGCGTTCAATCTCCATGCAGTCACCTTCAGAGAAATGAGATTTGGATGGAGGAAAGGACCCTGAATTAGAAGGTCCTTCCTCAGAGGTAACCTCCAAGGAGGAAGAGATGACATCTTCACTAGGTCTGCAAACCAGATCCTGCGAGGCCATGCAAGAGCTATTAGAATTACAGACGCTCTCTCCTGTTTGATACGAGCAATGACTCGTGTAAGGAGCGCAAAAGGAGGAAATGCCACGAAGAAAAAAAATGTTTTTTCTTCAAAACGCTAGGCAAATAAATGAAAAATACACCTCTATACCTCAGAAGCTGAGGTGCCCTACCGTAACTTTCAGAGACTGAATGAACTAAGGACTCTCCAGTCAGCCAGACGATATCTCACAGCCGCAACGAAGAGAAAACTCACAAAGATGACACCGTTCCGCTCTCAGAAGCGGAAGATCGGGAGGTCACGTGAGCGGCATCAAAAGAAACTGCGCAATAAGAAAAAAAGTGCGCATTTCATACTCTGAAGTAAAAAACTGAGTAACCGTTTAAAACATTCCCCACGCGAAAAGTTATGAAATTAAAATCATATAGCCATAAGGTTAGAGGACCTCCCAAACCTATAAGAAAGACCGTTAACCCAGTCTCTCTTCACATACAAATAGTGCCTGCAAACTGCCCCAAAGAAACCTTACCAAAGGATTATAAATGTCCCAATGAAATTAATGCAGAGTTAAAATAGATAGTGCAAGTCTCCAGTACCTAGAAGACAAAAGCACTTACCTGCAGTATAGCTATCGGGCAGTAAGACAGCTCACAATGCGTAAAAGGACACATATGCCTTACAGAGACCTATAGAAAAGGAAAGAACTGAGTAACCAACTCTGGCTTTCTATACCGAGGGCAGCAAATGTTACAAAACAAAGCAAGGACCGCCTCGCCACTTTCTAAATGCTTAAAAGCCACCACTACTCTTACTCATGAGATTGACGTGGACACAGTTAAACCCAAATCCTTGCTTGCAGGGAAAAGTACCCGAAAAAGGAATCAATATCTTCAGACACCAACTTCATGTCCTCCATTGACAGAGGCAAAGAGAATGACTGGGGGTTATGGGTAAGGGACGTGACACTTAACAGCGTTGCTGGGGTGTTCTTTGCCTCCTCCTGCTGGCCAGGAGTGAATATCTCACTAGTAATTGGAATGACGTTGTGGACTCTCCATGTCTTAGGAAAGAAAAAATGATTACTTGGTCTCATATGGTTATATGCTTGACATAAGGAATGCAGGACAAGGAGTCTGATCTGAGATCTTATGGATATGTGACAAACATAGGGACTGCAGGGCCATGTGTTTGATTTCAGGTCTGGTCGTTTGGCTGACAGGGACCACAGAAACTGGATCTGATGATGCAACTGCTGATATATGGTTGGAACAGCTGCATGGTCATGGGGTCTGATCTGAGGTCTGACTAAAACATCCCCTACTGCTTTCCCCTTAAAACCCACTGGATTATTATGGAAACAGCTGGAACCCCTACGCATAAAAGCACACAAACAGACACATGTATGTACAAACACACACAAACATAAAGAAATACAAAGACACACACACAAACTTACAATCAGAACAGACACATAAGTACAAACACACAGAAACAAACACACGTAGGTACAAACACACACGTACGTACAAACACGTACAGCCTGCATGTTGAAGATGGTCGTTTGTGAGATAATCATTGGCCAGTAACGGGTGTGTCGCTCCAGCTGCTCTTTGGCTCTCTCCAGTGGAATCTCTAAACTGCCATCCATCTTGTACTGAGGCTCTAGGAACGGCATCAATCTGTTCTCCCTCATGAACTCACCAAAGTCCTAATAAAAAAAGTAATGGAAAATACAAATGTAACAGGTGTGTACTAAAGAAGTTTGTAGCATAAAACACAGGACCAATTTAGCAAGAGAATAATGTTGTGAAATGGAAAGAGAAGATAACACAAAGGTGTAGAGGTGCCTGAGGTATAGAAAAAAAATTACTGTCTAATCTTAAGGGTGGGGTTGTGGACTCTCCATGTCCGGAAAGAAATTTATCATCATCAGGTAAGCATACATTTTATTTTATTTCCTAAGACATGGAGAGTCCACAACGTCATTCCAAGAACTAATGGGAACAAATACCCAAGCTACAGGACACGGAATGAACAGGGAGGGAGAACAAGACAGGCAGACCTAAACAGAAGGCACCACGGCTTGATGAACCTTTCTCCCAAAAGAGGCCTCAGCCGAGGCAAAAGTATCAAATTTGTAAAAAGTATGCAGAGAGGACCAAGTTGCAGCCTTGCAAATCTGTTCCACAGAAGCTTCATTTTTGAAAGCCCAAGAAGAGGAGACAGCCATAGTGGAATGAGCATTAATTCTCTCAGGAGGCTGCTGTCCAGCAGTCTCGAATGCAAAATGAATCATACTTCTCAATCAGAGGGAAAGAAAAGTAGAAGTAGCCTTCTGACCCTTACGCTTTTCTGACAAACAAACAAACAGGGCAGAAGAATGGCAAAAATCCTTAGTAGCCTGTAGGTAGAATTTTAGAGCATGCACAACATCCAAGTTGTGCAACAGAAGTTACTTATGAGAAGGAGGATTAGGACAGGATATTATCCTGATTAATATTTCTATCCGAAACCACCTTAGAGAGAAACCCCAACTTAGTATGAAGAACCGCCTTATCCGCATGAAAAATAGCAATAAGAAACAAAACCTTCCAAAATAACAGCATAACAATTATGGAATGCATTGGCTCAAACAGAGCCTGCTGCAAAACTAAGAACTAGGTTAAGGTTCCAAGGAGGAGCAACAGGTTTAAACACAGGCCTACTTCTGACCAGGGCCTGACAAAAAGATTGAACATCTGGTACATCCGCCAGACGCTTATGTAAAAGAATAGATAATGCAGAAATCTGACCTTTCAGAGAACTGAATGGTAACCCTTTCTCCAAGCCTTCCTGGAGAAAAGACAAAATTCTAGGAATCCTGACCCTACTCCAAGAGTAGCCTTTCGATTCACACCAAAAAAAAAGTATTTACGCCATACCTTATGGTAAATTTTGCGAGTAACAGGCTTGCGAGCCTGGAGCATGGTATCAATAACCGATTCAGAAAACCCACGCTTAGCCAGAACTAAGCTTTCACTCTCCAAGCAGTCAACTTCAGATAAACGAGATTTGGATGGAGGAAAGGACCCTGAATTAGAAGGTCCTTCCTCAGGGGTAACCTCCAAGGAGGAAGAGATGACATGTTCACAAGGTCTGCATACTAGATCCTGTGAGGCCAAGCAGGAGCTATTAGAATTACAGACGCTCTTGCCTGTTTAATACGAGTAACGACTCGTGGAAGGAGCGCGAATGGAGGAAACAGGTATGCTAGACCGAATTCCCAAGGGACCGCCAGAGCATCTATCAGAGTGGCCTACGGATCTCTTGACCTTGAACCGTACTTTGGAAGCTAGGCGTTCTGACGAGAAGCCATCAGATCTAACTCCGGCACCACCCACTTGAGGGTTGGCCTGGAGAACACCTCCGGATGGAGAGTCAACTCCCCGGGATGAAATGTCTGTCTGCTCAGAAAATCCGCCTCCCAGTTGTCCACTACTGGAATGTGGATAGCAGATAGAAAACAATTGTGAGCTTCCGCCCACTGAATAATCCGTGCCACTTCCTTCATGGATAAGGAACTCAGAGTTTCCCTCTGGTGGTTGATGTAAGCCACTGAGGTGATGTTGTCCAATTGGAACCTGATACACTGGGCTAAGGACAATTGAGGCCAAGCCATCAGAGCATTGTAGATCACTCTACTCCAAGATGTTTATGGGGAGTACATACTCCTCCCGAGTCCATAGGCCCTGAGTCTTTAACGAGTCCCATACTGCTCCCCAGCCAAGAAGGCTGGCATCCGTGGTCACAATCACCCAGGAAGGTCTGCAGAAGCATGTGCCCTGAGACAGATGATCCTGAGAAATCCACCACGAGAGAGAATCTCTTGTCAACTGGTCCAGATCTATCCTCTGCAGAGCTCTCAAATGGAATCGAGCAAAAGGAATTACGTCCATGGAAGCGACCATCAGACCAATTGCCTCCATACACTGAGCCACTGATGGCCGAACAGTAGACTGTAGAGAGAGGCAAGAGGAGAGAAGCTTGGATTTTCTGACCTTCGTCAGAAAAATCGTGATAGATAGGGAATATTTGATGGTCCCTAAGAAACAGACCCTTGTAGATAGAACAAGGGAACTCTTCTCCAGATTCAGTTTCCATCCGTGGGAATGTAGAAAAGACAACAAGATCTCTGTATGAGAGTTTGCTTGTTGAAAAGATGGCTGAACCAATATGTCATCCAGATAAGGCACCACCGCAATTCCTGAGACCTGACAACTGCCAAGAGAGCCCCCAGAACCTTTGAGGAAATTCTGGGAGCCGTGGCAAGGCCAAACAGAAGAGCAATAAAGTGAAAGTGCATGTCTAGAAAAGCAAAACTCAGGAACTCATGATGATCCCTGTGGATAGGAGCATGAAGATATGCGTCCTTCAGGTCTATGGCCGTCATGAACTGACCTTCTTGGACCAAGGGAAGAATGGAACGAATGGTTTCCATTTTGAAGGATGGAACCCTGAGAAACTTGTTGAAACACTTTAGGTCTAAAATGGGTTGGAAAGTTCCCTCTTTTTTGGGAACCACAAACAGGTTTGAATAAAAACCCAGACCTTGTTCTCTTACTGGAACAATCACTCCCAGGGAGGAAAGGTGCTGAACACACTGTAAGAATGCATCTCTTTTTACCTGATCCGCAAATAACCTTGAGAGGAGAAATCTGTCCTTGGGAGGACTAGATTTGAATTCTATTTTGTAACCCTGAGATACTATGTCCACAGCCCAAGGATCTGGGACATCTCGTATCTACCCTTGACAAAAAAGGGAAAGTCTGCCCCCGCACGTGATCCGATCCCGGAACGGGGGCAGAACCTTCATGCTGACTTAGTCTCAGCTGAGGGTTTCTTTGATTGCTTTCCCTTGTTCAAAGACTGATTGGGTCTCCAAGAAGACTTGGGCTGCTTCTGCTTATAGGCGGGAGAGGAAGGCTTTGAAACTTTGAAGTTACGAAAGGAACGAAAATTACTTTTACGTCCTTTAGGTCTATTCTTCTTGTCTTGTGGTAGAAAGGACCCCTTTCCACACGTAATTTCAGAAATGATTTCTGCCTGACCAGGAACAAACAAGGTCTCACCTTTATAATGCAGAGACAGAAGCTTGGAGGTAACATCAGCTGACCAAGATTTTAGCCACAGAGCCCTACGGGCTAGAACAGTGAAGCAAGACATCTTGGCTCCCAGTCTAATAACTTGCATGTTAGATAAAGGAAGTGGCTAGTTTGAGAGCCTTAATCCTATCTTGCATCTCCTCCAACGGAGTATCTTCTTAAAATCAATTCAGACAAAGCATTGCACTAATACAAACTGTAGGTTGCCATTGAAGACCTTGATGAACATTCATCTTCTTCAAATAAGCCTCCAGCTTTTAGTCCATGGGATCCTTAAGGGAACAGTTATCTTTAATAG
Source organism: Bombina bombina (assembly GCF_027579735.1). NCBI lineage: Eukaryota > Metazoa > Chordata > Amphibia > Anura > Bombinatoridae > Bombina > Bombina bombina. Next base: position 1,124,822,458 of record NC_069504.1, read on the forward strand.
AATATAGTTCTCTTAGCCAGGGTAGAAATAGCCCCTTCTACCTTAGGCACCATGTGCCATGAATCTCTGATGGAGTCAGCAACAGGAAACATTTTTTTAAATTGTGAGACGGGGAGAAAGGTATCCCTGGCTTCTCCTATTCCTGTGTAAAAATCTCTGTCACACGGTCTGGAACAGGAAACACTTCCACAGAGGAAGGATCATCATAGTATTTGTTAAGCTTACTAGATTTCTTAGGGTTGACAGCGACAGAAGAATCTGAGTCGTCCAAAGTAGCCAGTACCTCCCTCCTTTAATAGTAAACGAAGGTGTTCAAGCTTAAATCTGAAGTTTACTCCTTCAGCATCAGACAAAGGAATTATACTGTCCGAATCTGAGATTTCACACCCTCAGAGGCTACTGAGGTATCTTCCTCATCAGACTTATGAGGGAGGGCAACCTGCGTAGCAGCAGACAGGACAGACACCTTACACTCCATGGGAAAAGCAGATAAAGCCGCTGATACCGCAGAGGATATCTGTGCAGCAAAATCGGATGGCAAATAAACTCCGCCAGGAGGCTGAGAGGAACTGCAGGGCACTGTATGTGAAGCCGTGGGGGCTTGGGACATTAGAGGAGAAAGCTGTGGCATTGCCTGAACAGCATCATCCTGAGAGACATTAGGCTCAGAAACAAAAAGTAATTTTTACATTTCAAAGTCTTTTCTAAACATGAAGAACAAAATTGCATAGGTAACACAATTTGGGCCTCAAGACACAAACATTTATCCATAGGTAAAAGAATTCCCAATAATTCAAGGAATGACTGATATATGAAAATGACACTGTCACTTTAAGAAAAAAAAAAAAACTTTAAAATCTCCTCAGAGCAATATTCAACACAATTAAAAAGGCGCCTCTACACCTCAGGCAGACTAAGATGCCCTACCTTAACCTTCAATTCCCAAATTGTTAGGTAAGCAGCTTTACATTGATCAAAAAAACGATCCAACACCAAAAAGCTGTCCAAAATGCCAAGTGCCTGCACCCTGCCCAAAGATTAATTATGTCCCAATAATTACTGAGAAAAAAATCTTCTCAAGTGCAAGTCTCCAATACCTAGAAGACAAAAGCACTTACTTGCAAATCCAGCTGTCCGGCAGGAAGACAGCTCACAAGGCGTGACAGGACACATACTCCTGCTGGCCAGGAGTGAATATCCCACTAGTAATTGGAATGACATTGTGGACTCTCCATGTCATTGCCTGATCCTACAACCAGACGCACAATCGCTATAAGAAATGACACGCGAACTGGGCTGGAGGTTGCATATTATGTATATTGGGTGGGTTGCTATGTTGCAAAGGACTGCATTAGAAGAACAACACAGTTGCTTAGCTTATAAAATAAAAATCAGACAACAGGTACATTTCTGGTTTCTATGGCTTCTAAACCTCTGCCCAGCCAGGCTTATGTACCGTAATCCTATAATCGGTCACTCTTCCACCGCAGCCTTCACTGATGGAAGGTGGGTCCTCTAGTATAGACCGAGAACTGCTCAGGACGTGTAGGAAGATCTCCCCGCCGTGGCTGCTTAGCATATGACTAATCACTTTGGATCCTGACTTACGCGGCTGCTCCAACAAAACTGACCGACCTGCAGAATATTGAAAGGAGAAGAAAAAAATAATAATTTAATGCTTGTTCATAAACTATTTATGAATGTTTTATTACTTATAGGGACAGTAAACACTTTGATATTTTCATGTAAAAATGTTTAATTAAGTAAAAAAGGTTTGTAATAGCTTTATTTTGCTCCTATTTGCTCTAACTTAACCCCTTAACAACTACAAAGTACCGTGTACGTCGCTGGTCTGTAAGTGTTTTCTTGGTTATAATAGTATTATTATACCCTCCTTCCTTCCTGCTGGCCACAGGTAATAGCGCGGTCTCGCCGCTGGTGGCGAGTCTACCCTATCAAAAATGCAATCCCACAGAAAAACCAGTGACGTACAGGGTACACTGCTGGTCCTTAAAGGGATAGGAAAGTCAAAATGGAACTTGCATGACTCAGAGCATGTCATTTTATGACACTTTTAAATTCACTTCTATTTTCAAATGTGCCTCGTTCTCTTAGTATCCTTTGTTAAAAAATGAATACGCACATATCATACACTAGTGGGAGCTGCTGCTAATTGGTGCCTGCACACATTTGTCTCTTGTGATTGGTTAAATAGATATTTTCAACTTCCTGTCAGTACTGCAATGCTGTCCCTTTAGCAATGGCTAATAAGAGAATGAGGAAAATTTGATAATAGACTTAAATTGTTCTATCTGAATCATAAAATAAAATTTTGGGGTTTACTAGCCCTTTAAGTGGTTAAAGGGACAGTCTAGCCAAAATTAAACTTTCATGATTCAGATAGGGAATGCAACGTTATACAAATTTCCAATTTACTTTAATCAAATTTTCTTTGTTCTTGTATTCTTTGTGGAAAGCTAAACCTAGTTAGGCCAATATGCTAATTTCTAAACCCTTGAATGCCGCTTCTTATCTCAGTGCATCTTGACAGTTTTTCACACTTAGTGTAAGCTCATGTGTGTCATATAGATAAACATAATGCTCACTCCTGTGGAGTTATTTATGAGACAGCACTGATTGGCTAAAATGCAAGTCTGTCAAAAGCACCGAGATACGGGGCAGTCTGCAGAGGCTTAGATACAAGGTTATCACAGAGGTAAAAAGTATATTAATATAACTGTGTTGGTTATGCAGAACTGGGGAATGGGTAATAAAGGGATTATCTATCTTTTTAAACAATAACATTTCTGGAGTAGACTTTGAGTGTGAAATGTATGGGCTTTTCACTTCTGAAAGTTGGAGCGTACATGGCAGACTTCACAAACCTAAACTCCATCATATACGTCCCTAATTGGCATCAACAGAAGTGATAAGATACTATAAATAATGTAAGTTTTCCTAACAAAATGAGAGTGGAAATCATTGTCTTTTTCCAGTATGTCAGGATTGGCTCCTGCATATAAGATACGTGGTGAGAAGTATGGGCATTGAAAAACAATTGCATCAAACAAGGTTATTAATATATTCAAAAAAAATGTTACTCATGTAGTATGTCCACTTATTGCAACACTGCAGAAAAATTGTGTAATTACTGCATCTAGGGATCCTTTAATCCACTGGTTTTCAAACCTGCCCTCAGTCCTCCCTAACAAACTAGGTTTTCAGGATAACCTTGGCTGAGAGCAGGTAAAATAACCATGTTTACTAATCACCTAATTATTTCACCTGTGCTCTAGTTCAGATATCCTCAAAATCTGGCCTGACAGGGAGGTGGGGACAGGTTTGATATAACCTATGCATACAGAATGCCTTACCATTCAACAGGAAGTTGGTAAGACAAGAGGAAGGTCTGCTGTTTACGTCTACCGGGGATATTCGGAATGCACCAGTACAATAATGTAACTCTGAAAAATTAAGAAAAACAGAAAAAAAAAGTACAAAAAATGTTCTGATTATCTGTGCACAAGCAAACTGTTAACTTATGGGCATAAATAGGATACACCAGTCAAAAGGTCAAAGGGTTTAGAGCTTGATTGTCTAAAGCTCTCTGGTCAAGCGAGATTCTATAAAATCACTTCATCAGTATTACAAGGACCCTCACAGATTGTATTAAAGGCAAGTTTTACGTTGGGGACTGTGTACCTCATCAAGAAGATGACTTCTTATGCATCAAGTTTCAATAAGATACAGTACTACTATTGTGACAATCAACAAAACAACTTTTATAATTTTTCTTTCTTTAGGAAAGAAAAGTTGTTGTTCATTTAATCTAAACATGATAAATATCTTTGTAGACACTTGTCCTTAATAAAGTCCAACAGGTTTCAGTATCATTTGTATGCTGATGAGACCCACATCTACCTCTCTGCACCTATCTCCTTCCTTGCTAACTTGTGTAACTAACTGTCTTTTTAATATTTCATCCTGAATGTCCTCTCACTACCTTAAGCTAAATATCTCTAAATTTGAGCTGCTTATTGTCTCCCCTTCTTCCAAAATCTCACCCCCAACTTTCTAGAACTGTTGATAACATAAATACCCACAATCCCTAATGCCCGATGTCTTGGTGTCACACTTGACTCAGATCTTTAATTAAGTCCTCACATCTAGTTTTTTACAAATTCCTGCAATTTCCACCTTAATAAACGAATCCAAAATTCACCACTTCCTCACACAAGACACAACTAGGATTTCAATCCACTCTCTCATCATTTCCTGCCTTTATGATTGCAACTCCATGTTCTCTGGTCTCCCTAGCGGCCACCTATCTCCTTTACTGGTCATAATGAATGCCTCTGCCAGACTCTTCAATTACACAACACTTCCTCCCTGGAAAAACTAGTCTTCGATCGCTTAACCCACTTCTTGTCCTCCAACTCACTGCTTGACCCCTTACAATCTGGCTTGCGTTCCCAACACTCGACTGAGACTGCCCTCACCAAAGTCACTAATGATCTTCTTTCTGCTAAAAAAAATGGCCACTACTCAATACTTATCTTACTTGATTTGTCTGCTGCCTTTGACACAGTTGACCATCCCCTTCTCCTACGGACTCTCAGCTCCTTTGGGCTCTGACACTGCCCTTTCCTGGATCCACTCTTATCTCTCTAATAGGTCCTTTTCTGTCTCCTTTTCTGGTGGCGACTCCTCTCCATTGCCTCTGTCTGTTGGAGTACCTCAAGGCTCTGTTCTGGGTCCCCTACTCTTCTCTATTTATACATCCTCACTGGGAAAACTTATCAGTAGCTATGGCTTCAACTACCACCTCTATGCTGATGATACCCAGATCTACCTATACGCCCCTTCACTCTCTCCTTCTGTCCTTGCTCACATCGGTGTCTGCTTATCTGGCATTTCTTCTTGGATGGCCTCTCACCACCTAAAAATCAATATGTCCAAGACTGAGCTCCTTCTAATCCCCCCCTCTAATTCTACCCCGGTTCCTAACTTTTCAATCACTGTTGGTGATACCACTATCTCCCCACCACCCCAAGTCCGTGTCCTAGGAGTTACACTTGACTCCAATCTGTCCTTCATTCCCCACATCCAATTGCTCTCTTCCTCCTGTCGCAACCATCTACGCAATATCTCCAAAATCCGTCCATTTCTGAGTGCTGAAACTACTAAACAGCTAATCCACTCCCTGGTAATCTCCCGACTTGACTACTGTAATAACCAACTAACTGGCCTCCCTCTCTCCCGCCTCTCCCCTCTTCAATCCATCCTAAATGCCTCTGCTAGGCTAATCCACCTCTCCCGACGCTCTGTATCTGCTGCACCTCTCTGCGAGTCCCTTCACTGGCTACCCATCCACAGCAGAATTAAATTCAAAATTCTCATCCTGACCTACAAAGCCCTTACCAACGTAGCCCCCCCCTACCTGTCCTCACTAATCAAGAAATATACCCCAGCCCGCCCCCTAAGATCCAACAATGACCTGCTCCTTGCATCTTCTAACATCACCTCCTCCCATGCCAGGCTACAGGACTTCTCTCGTGCAGCACCAACCATCTGGAATGCACTTCCCAGAGCTGTCAGACTTTCCCCTAACCTTTCCTCCTTTAAACGCTCCCTAAAGACCTTTCTGTTCATGGAAGCCTATCTCTAAATCAGTAAAAAATGAATTCTAACTGCTGCCCCATCTAACTCCACACTAACATCATTCTCACCTTTGCAGTCCCCACCTCCTGTTTCTCACCCTCCTACCATCTAGATTGTAAGTTCCCACAGGAACAGGGCCCTCAATTCCCCCTGTATTTGTTTGTTAAACTTTGTCTGGTGTCTTTTATATTGTACTGTACTTTTATCTTTGTACCCATGGACAGCGCTGCGGAATCTGTTGGCGCTTTATAAATAAAGAATAATAATAATAATAATAATAATAATAATAATAATAACTGGCTTCCTCTAGCCTACAGAATAAAACACATAATCCTGACACCAATGTTCAAGGCTTTCAATAACACTGCTCTCCCCTACATCTCTGACCTCGTCTCCAGATACTCTCCCTCCTGTCCCCTTTGCTCGGCTCATAACCTCCTCTCTCTTTAGCTCATCACATTTCCATCTACAGGACTTCTCCAGAATGACCCCAAACTCGTGAAACTCTCTGCCTCGCTCCATAAGACTCTCCACTAGTTTTCAAACTATCAAGCGCTCCTAAAGACTCTACTGTTTACAGATGCATATAATGTATGCTAACCCTTCTCACCTTAGTTCCTCGCATCTTTTGTCATCTCCTTGAACCCCTTTAGAATGTAACCCTACAAGCCCAGCTGTCCTGTACATTACCTTTATGTAATAATAATAATAATAATAATAATAATAATAATAATAATAATAATAATACTACTACATTTTAAAACCAGATATTACCATCCAACTTATTTATACAAAGGTCAAACACCAACGTGCACATTTATATCTTTTATAAATATCCCAGGTCTGCTGCTGCAATCAATAGAGATCTGTACGTATAGGCTGCATTATATTTCACTTTAAATTCTTAGTTTTTTTTCTATAAATTCTACATGAAAAAGTCTTTGGAGATTTTTGTAGACATTTTCCATGATAAACTTTTCAAATGTAATAGAATTGCTACTCAGCAGCACTATCGGTAATAGCAATATGTCTAGTCCATAGTGTTGTCTGTGAAGATCTAATTTTTTCTAAGATCAGGCGGCAATAAAGTTACTAATCACTCATCTGGGGGCGCATTATATTACAAAAGTGTAAACGCACAAAAGGAGAATCACACTGTCTGTTTTACTCACCCACATTGTTAGTCCTGGGGGTGCACCACTTCAGGGTCACAGTTTCCTTTAGTGTTGGTTCTCTGTAGGCCCCAATATGACCCTCACCTGAAGTACAGAAAAGCAACCGTGAAATCTGAAGTTTAACTTGTGGGGATAAAACCTAAAAACACAGTGTAGTCAAGTTTGTAAGCTTCATCACACAGCTCCCCCTGCAACGCACATTCATAACCTTAACACAACCTGCATGTATTACTATCACTAACCTCACACATACAGGTTGTGTTTGTGTCTGTGCTGTATCACTATCACTAACCTAACACAGGACAGACACATACACAACCTGTATGTATCACTATCACTAACCTCACAAAGCACAGCCACATACATAACCTGTATGTATCACTATCACTAACCTCACACAGCACAGACACATACATAACCTGTATGTATCACTATCACTAACCTCACACAGCACAGACACATACACAACCTGTATGTATCACTATCACTAACCTCACACAGCACAGACACATACATAACCTGTATGTATCACTATCACTAACCTCACACAGCACAGACACATACATAACCTGTATGTATCACTATCACTAACCTCACACAGCACAGACACATACATAACCTGTATGTATCACTATCACTAACCTCACACAGCACAGACACATACACAACCTGTATGTATCACTATCACTAACCTCACACAGCACAGACACATACATAACCTGTATGTATCACTATCACTAACCTCACACAGCACAGACACATACACAACCTGTATGTATCACTATCACTAACCTCACACAGCACAGACACATACACAACCTGTATGTATCACTATCACTAACCTCACACAGCACAGACACATACATAACCTGTATGTATCATTATCACTAACCTCACACAGCACAGACACATACACAACCTGTATGTATCACTATCACTAACCTCACACAGCACAGACACAAACACAACCTGTATGTATCACTAACCTAACACAGGACAGACACATACACAACCTGTATGTATCACTATCACCAACCTAACACAGGACAGACACAAACACAACCTGTATGTATCACTAACCTCACACAGCACAGACACAAACACAACCATAACACAACCTGTATGTATCACAAACCTAACAGGACAGACATAAACACAACCTGTATGTATCACTATCACTAACCTCACACAGGACAGATACATACACAACCTGTATGTATCACTATCACTAACCTCATACAGCACAGACAAACACAACCATAACACAACCTGTATGTATCACTAACCCAACACAGCACAGACACATACACAACCATAACACAACCTGTATGTATCACTAACCTAACACAGCACAGACACATTCACAGCCATAACACAACCTGTATGTATCACTAACCTAACACAGCACAGACACAAACACAACCTGTATGTATGTGTCTGTATCGCTAACCTAACACAGCACAGACACATTCACAACCATAACACAACCTGTATGTATCACGAACCTAACGCAGCACAGACGCATACACAACCTGTATGTATCACTATCACTAACCTCACACAGGACAGACACATACACAACCTGTATGTATCACTAACCTCACACAGCACAGACAAACACAACCTGTATGTATAACTAACCTAACACAGCACAGACACATACACAACCATAACACAACCTGTATGTATCACTAACCTAACACAACACAGACACAAACACAACCTGTATGTATGTGTCTGTATCGCTAACCTAACACAGCACAGACACATTCACAACCATAACACAACCTGTATGTATCACGAACCTAACGCAGCACAGACGCATACACAACCTGTATGTATCACTATCACTAACCCAACACAGCACAGACACATACACAACCTGTATGTATCACTAACCCAACACGGACACATACACAACCTGTATGTATCACTAACCCAACACAGCACAGACACATACATAACCTGTATGTATCACTAACCCAACACAGCACAGACACATACACAACCTGTATGTATCACTAACCTAACACAGCACAGACACACACACAACCTGAATGTATCACTAACCTAACACAGCACAGACACAAACACAACCTGTATGTATGTGTCTGTATCGCTAACCTAACACAGCACAGACACATTCACAACCATAACACAACCTGTATGTATCACGAACCTAACGCAGCACAGACGCATACACAACCTGTATGTATCACTATCACTAACCCAACACAGCACAGACACATACACAACCTGTATGTATCACTAACACAACACAGCATGGACACATACACAACCATAACACAACCTGTATGTATCACTAACCCAACACAGCACAGACACATACACAACCTGTATGTATCACTAACCCAACACAGCACGGACACATACACAACCTGTATGTATTACTAACCTAACACAGCACAGACACATACACAACCTGTATGTATCACTAACCCAACACAGCACAGACACATACACAACCTGTATGTATCACTAACCTAACACAGCACAGACACATACACAACCTGTATGTATCACTAACCCAACACAGCACAGACACATACACAACCTGTATGTATCACTAACCTAACACAGCACAGACACATACACAACCTGTATGTATCACTAACCCAACACAGCACAGACACATACACAACCTGTATGTATTACTAACCTAACACAGCACAGACACATACACAACCATAACACAACCTGTATGTATCACTATCACTAACCTCAAACAGCACAGACACAATCATAACACAACCTGTATATATCACTAACCTCACACAGCAGACAACCATAACACAGCCTGCATGTATCACTATCACTATCTTTAGCATCTGCCCCGTGTATCACAAGACTCATGCAACACAGACACATCTGCCCCATATATCACTATCCTTAATGCAACACAGACACATCTGCCCCGTGTATCACTATCCTCATGCAACAGACACATCTGCCCCATGTATCAATATCCTGATGCAGCACAGACATCTGCCCCGTGTATCACTATCCTGATGCAGCACAGACATCTGCCCCGTGTATCACTATCCTGATGCAGCAGACATCTGCCCCGTGTATCACTATCCTGATGCAGCAGACATCTGCCCCGTGTATCACTATCCTGATGCAGCAGACATCTGCCCCGTGTATCACTATCCTGATGCAGCAGACATCTGCCCCGTGTATCACTATCCTGATGCAGCACAGACACATCTGCCCCGTGTATCACTATCCTGATGCAGCACAGACACATCTGCCCCGTGTATCACTATCCTGATGCAGCACAGACACATCTGCCCCGTGTATCACTATCCTGATGCAGCACAGACACATCTGCCCCGTGTATCACTATCTTGATGCAGCACAGACACATCTGCCCCGTGTATCACTATCCTGATGCAGCACAGACACATCTGCCCCGTGTATCACTATCCTGATGCAGCACAGACACATCTGCCCCGTGTATCACTTTCCTGATGCGGCACAGACACATCTGCCCCATGTATCACTATCCTGATGCGGCACAGACACATCTGCCCCGTGTATCACTATCCTGATGCGGCACAGACACATCTGCCCCGTGTATCACTATCCTGATGCGGCACAGACACATCTGCCCCATGTATCACTATCCTGATGCAGCACAGACACATCTGCCCCGTGTATCACTATCCTCATGCAGCACAGACATATCTGCCCTGTGTATCACTATCCTCATGCAGCACAGACATATCTGCCCTGTGTATCACTATCCTCATGCAGCACAGACATATCTGCCCCGTGTATCACTATCGTCATGCAGCACAGACATATCTGCCCCGTGTATCACTATCGTCATGCAGCACAGACATATCTGCCCCGTGTATCACTATCCTCATCTAGCACAGACACATGCCTTGTGTATCACTTTTCTCATGTAGCCCTGACACATCTGCCCTGTGTATAACTATCCTTATCTAGCAGAGACACATGTTCCCTGTGTATTATTATCGTCATGCGGCACTGATACATGTACCACGTGTATCACTATCGTAATCTAGCACAGACACATCTGCCCCGTGTATCATTATTCTCATGCAGCACTGACACATCTGCTTTGTGTATCACTACCCTCATGCAGCACAGACACATCTGCCCCGTGTATCACTATCCTCATGGACACATCTACTACGTGTATCACTATCCTCCTCCAGCACAGATACATCTGCCCTATACATCACTATTCTCACATTAAAAAAAACTAAAAAAAAAAACTGACACATCGGCTCTGTGCACCTCTGTCCTCACAATGTATGGACTTGGCTACAACAATTCTGACACGACCCTTTATAATTATCAAAATATAACATGCACATACAGCTAAACAGATTGATATCACGTCTCCCCAACACTTACCGCTCTTCATAAAATCTATATGAGCTTCCTTGTGATGGAAAAGTTCTACGTCATAATTTGCAGAGGTGTTTGCATGTTGTTCTTCCTTATAAAGGAGGAGAAATAAAACACAGTAGGAGAGACTAATTGGAACACGATTTGTTCAGGTTTAAACATTATACAAAAAGGTATGTTTCTCAAGGTAAAAAAAAAAAAAACTTCTAACTATAAAAACAATTTATATGTCTGTATAAAAAATAATACAAGCCCTTTAAAAGGCAACTAGATCAGGAATAATTAAAACATTTTATTATATAACCCAGAAAAGACCTTATTAAAAAAAACAAAACAGAACAACCTACCTGTTACCTACTGAACTGCAAGAGAAATTAAATTCTTACTGCACACTGTTAGTATTGCACAAGGATGTAGAGTAAGCCAAGCAAAAAAATGTGTCTGAATGGGTTAGAGAACCCATGGGAGGGGTTAAGGCAACTCCAGACGACCAAATGAGGACATTTGTGGGCTTCAGATGGCCAAGTGAACATAAATCAGGTACATCACAAACACAGAGAAGGGCAGAAATTTCTACACAACTACAGGGCAACAGAACACCAAAAGGGTAAGGAAACCACTTCTTTGTATAAGCAGAAGCTGAATTTTAGGCAACCTAGTATTCTTGTCCACAGCCCTGCCATCTAGGAACTTTTGTTTGGAGGAAGTGGATTTCAGAATGTACTAACCTGATCACAGACACTGAGTGTGGGCTAGTGAAAAACAGAAAAATATGAAATGGAGAAAAAAAAAAAAAACAATGTAAAAAAAAGAACGTCCAAAAAAAAAAGGTTGTAAAAAGCCTAATGGGTTCAGTAGGGAGAGACCATCTTACCTTCATTGGGATGTTGGTTATGGTAGTGGAAGCCAAGTCAAAGTGTAGTTGAACTAAATGGTTAAGTTTAGTGGCCAGATGGCGACCGGCACGGACACTGTGAACTTCACTCGTTAGAACAGGCGACAACTAAAGAGAAAAACCATTTCATTCTTAGGGTAGCTGAAGATTAGAGTGTTTTATATGGACCTGCTAAGATTGAATAATGGCAGCACAAAGCAAACTGAGTTCTTCTTTTTTAATGGAATCCCAGAAAAGAACATATAATCACATTTATTGTTTTCATTATCAAATGAATTATATCTATATCCATGTATTCATACTTATATTTACTCAAGGACCAATTAAATAGCTGAAGTCAGGCAGCTGTGGCATAGCCGATAAAAGATCCCTAGGATTTCATCATGCACTTACAACACACAAGCAGTCAAACCATCCATGTTCACAACACACACGTCCCAACCACACTTGTGATCCAGAAGTCTCCAAAGCTCATGAATACCTATGTGGCTCACAAATATTAGTCTATGTTTTTCTTTCTTGCTGCATAACCATTATAAATACTTATGCTTGTTGCAGTATTGTTTTTCATTATAAATACTTATGCTTGTTGCAGTATTGTTTTTCATTATAAATACTTATGCTTGTTGCAGTATTGTTTTTCATTATAAATACTTATGCTTGTTGCAGTATTGTTTTTCATTATAAATACTTATGCTTGTTGCAGTATTGTTTTTCATTATAAATACTTATGCTTGTTGCAGTATTGTTTTTCATTATAAATACTTATGCTTGTTGCAGTATTGTTTTTCATTATAAATACTTATGCTTGTTGCAGTATTGTTTTTCATTATAAATACTTATGCTTGTTGCAGTATTGTTTTTCATTATAAATACTTATGCTTGTTGCAGTATTGTTTTTCATTATAAATACTTATGCTTGTTGCAGTATTGTTTTTCATTATAAATACTTATGCTTGTTGCAGTATTGTTTTACTATATGATGTTTGTTTATCCTGAAGCGCTGAGGAAACACCACATTAATCTGTTTAGTGAGATCATTGCCACTACATATTAATGGCTCAATTTTTCCTTTACTTCCTCTAAAGGAGGACATTTCTTTCTATTTTTCGATCTATAATGTTGACTTTTTTGTCTCTTTAAAAAAAAATAGTGCACTACCCCCTGGGCTTTACTGATGCCAAAGGATTTAGCTACCACAATAAACCAATAACAATCATATATGGAAACTACCAGTATATATTACTGACCGAATACACCTTTACTATAATTGTTCTGATTATATGATTATTTGGCAAATGTAAATGCTGCTCTTTCCCAAAAATTACAGATTTTGAAAAAAAAATTTTTTTTAACTGCAATAAAATTTTCTTTCCCTAAATGTAGTAAGTAAGTCAATCTAGGATTCTTAGCAACTGAATATAATCAAGGAGTATACTGTGATTTCATCTGTAATGCCAGAGATACATGAGATCAGAATATTGTTATTTATACATTCCAGGGGTTCTATAGTAATAGGAAGTGATTGCTTTACCTCCTTTTTGGAGCGATCAGACACCAGACTGTTCTCACCAACCGGGTAGATATGGATTAACACCAGCTCACATTTCTGTATTTGCATGAGGCTAAAAACAGAGTGTGACGTTATTACATAAGTAACCTGCACCAAGTACCCACCAGAACCCTCATATTGCGGCTTCATCTACAGTAAAAGCTGATGAGAACCCGATACACACAAAGCAGTGATCTCCGATGATCTCACAAGGACACTACAGCAGCAAATTTAAACATATTTTAGTTGACCTACACTTAAAGTGATATGAAACTCAAAAAAAATAGTTTGTGGTTCAGACAGAGCATAACATCTTAATGAAATATATCAAAATGAGCTTTGTTATAATGATATTCTGTGTAATGGCATCCGGAGCACTATATGACATAAAATAGTGCTGCCATCTAGTGCTCTTACAAATGAATAACATTCTTGCAAAACTGCTGCCATATAGTGCTCCAGAAATGTGCACACTCCTTAGCTTATGTTCCTGTTTTTCAACAAAAGATACCTAGAGTATGAAGAAAAATTGATGATAGTAGTAAATTAAAAAGTTGTTTAAAATCAGATGTTCTATCTGAATCATGAAAGAAAAAATGAGGGGTTTCATATTCCATATAAAAATAGTATTTAAAAAAAAAATGTTATAAAAAGTTTCTTTGTTTTACTAAACAAAACAAAAAACAAACAACCACCTATGAATTCCTCTGGGTTGGTGGGTTTCTGTCCCTGTCTACCAATAGAACTGTAGGAGTTGTCTCAAACAGCCAATCAGCTAAATTCACTAATAAGGACTGTGGGGGCAGAAGAGAATCTGTGAGCGAATCAGATGTACAGATTAACGTAGAAATACTTAAAGGATCATAAAACAACTCAAACTTGAAAATATATTCTAAAATCCTGGCAAACAGACTTAAACACTGTCTCCCATATTTGATTAATGAAGACCAAGTCGGCTTCATCCCCACCCGTGAAGCCAAGGATAACACAACTAGACTACTTCAAATTATCCATCATACCACATCTCTAAACTTGCCCCTCACCCTACTGTCAACAGACGCTGAAAACGCCTTTGACAGAGTCAATTGGCAATTTCTATGGCTGTCACTACTAAAATTCGGGATCCCGCAAACATTTATTGATAAGATCTTGGCAATATATACTCTCCCTAACGCAAAAGTAATAGTCTATAATTAAATTTTCAAATCCCTTCACAATCACTAATGGCACCCGCAAAGGATGCCCTCTTTCACCTCTGTATTTGCGCTCTCAGTGGAGGTGCTAGCCGCCAAAGTTCGAGCAGCTCAGGAGGGTAGGCGAATTCAGATGGGGTCATACACCACCAAATGTCTTCTGTTGGCGGAAGACATTCTCTTTACCCTTACTAACCCCAAGGAGTCGTTACCAGCCCTAATCAATATTATGGACGAGTACAAACTACACTCTAACTTCTCCATCAACATGGGGAAGTCTGTGATCATGATGTCGCGGACCTCCCCAGGGGATGGACAGTTTATTAACACACAAACTCCCTTTTTCTCAGTAGATCATTTCACATACCTAGGCTTAACAATAAAACCCACCATCTCAAACGATTACGACAAATTATGAAAACCTAAGATGACAGATAGACATTGAGCTTAATTCATGGCACCGAACTAACCATCTATCTTGGCTCGGACGAGTCAATGCCGTTAAGAGGACTATTCTTCCTAAAATTCTATACCTCATGTAGACACTAACTCTTACCCTATAAATAGCATACATAACTAGTCTTCAAAAAAGTCTAAATAAATTTATATGGTTTATCTCAAAACAAAGAATTCCAGGACATACGATATACCTGCCCAGGGAACAGGGAGGTTTAGGAGTCCCGAATAGTCCAAATTATTATACCACAATACATCTTTTACGCATAGTGTCCTGGAACCAAATACATAGGCCTATATTTTGGGTAGTAATCGATGACCAGAACCTCATACACACCCCAACTCGTCACTTATGTTGGATCCCAAACAAACTTCGACCACGTATTACACCTTCTAACCCTCTTTTAGAAGAAACACTAAGAGTCTGGGATAAAACAGTGGCCAAAATTATAAAATCTCTACACACTACTCTCCACTTACGCCAATATTGAACAAAAACATATTTTCCGGATTCAACCTATGCAACCCAGCTGACACACAAACTGTACCTACCTGTCAGGGTTTTTCCCTGTTGTGTTTGCCATGTGCTGCTGGCAGCCTTTTTACTCACCTCTCTTCCTGACTTGGTGCATTGTGGGGGATGCTGCTCACTTCCTGCACTTCCTTTTATGGCCAGACTGTTGTGCATCATCCATGTGAGACAGGATGCAGTCTCAGAATTGTGATGTCATCATTTATTATTTAAAGGGCCTCTGTTCAGTATGCTTTGCCTTTGCGTTGTCTGAGACCTGTTTGTGAGAGTTCCTGTGTATTACCTGGCTGCCTGACGTCCTTCCTGGTTCCTGATCCCTGGCTTGTTCCTGACTCTGCTGTTCTCCTTGTTCCTGATTCCGGCTCGTCTGACTATTCGCTTTGGCTCCTGACTCGGCTCGTCTGACTACCAGCTCTGGTTTTGACTCCTGGCTTGTGGACATTTTATAATTTTTTGATATTAATAAAAGGTGTGATTATTTTTGCACTTCTCGTCTCAGTCTGATTCCTGGCACCCTGACATTACGCAAAGGCCATAAATCCTGATGCTGCTAATTATCCACCTTTACCTGCCATCATTTCCAGGATGGATGTACAGGATCACAGCTTGGATCAATTTGCACTAGTCCTGCAAACCCTGCTGACTCGCACTGCACATTTGGACCAAAGTGTCCCGCATTTTATGGCTGCTCCTGTTTCCGCTGTTGCACCTTTGCCTACCAGGAGCATGTTCGGTTCTGCACCTCTACCTCAGCGATATGGAGGCGATCCTATTCAGTGCAGAGGGTTTTTGAACCAGGTGGGCATTTACTTTGAGATGTTACCTCAGGCGTTTCCCTCTGACAGAGCTAAGGTGAGATTTCTCATCTCGTTACTCTCTGACAAAGCTCTTGCCTGGGCTAATCCCTTGTGGGAGACTAATAAACCTGTGATTTCAAATTACCCTAAATTTGTGGCCTCCTTTCGAAGGGTATTTGATGTTCCGGCTCGCTCCTCCTCTGCTGCTAAATGACTCATGTCCATTCAGCAAGGTACAAGATATGTTGCTCAGTATGCTATTGAGTTCTGTACGCTTGCCGCAGAGGTAGGTTGGAACAATGAAGCCCTTGTTGCCGCCTTCTTTCATGGGCTCTCTGATGCGATTAAAGACGAAGTTGCTGCCAGAGATTTACCAGAGGATCTCGAGGCATTGGTGTCTTTTTTGATCCTAATTGACATCAGACTCAGAGAGAGGCCCTCTTTAATGGAGCGCTTGCAGAAGCCTCCTGTTCCGTTGTCTCCTACGTGTTCGTTCCCACCCATGCCTCCCCCTCCTCCCATGCCTCCTGGTCCTGAGTCACCAGGTACTGCTGAGCCAATGCAGTTGGGATTCACGCGTCTCTCCGCGGCGGAGAGGGCCTTTAGGAGGAGGAAGGGGCTCTGCCTCTATTGTGGCTTACAGGGCCACCTTTTGAAGTCTTGTCCTACACGGCCGGGAAACGCTCACACCTAAGGTCCTGTCGGGGGCAGACCACTCCATTCCTGTTTTGCCTCGGTCCATTCCACTTGCTATTGAGGCCATTGATGGCAGGCCCCTTCAGCCCGCACTCGTTACTCACGAAACTGCTCCGTTGTCCATGGCTGTTGGGGCTCTCCATTTTGAAAAAGAGATTAAACTTCTTGCGCTATAAATCCAACAGCAAGGACCAGCACCACAGATGGATACTAGTTCCCTACAAACTAGCAAAAGGAATATTGAAGTGAAAAAAACAAGTACTGTGGGCGCCTTAAAGGGCAGGTAAAAAAAATATATGAGTTGATTATGTCCTAATACATATGAAAAAAATCTTTTAACAAATGATAGGTAAATGATCAAGAAAAAAACAGCCAATTGAAATGAATGTTAAAATATAATTTAATTAGACTTTACTAAATGTATTAAGAGTTGTAAGCGAAATAATTCATACAATGAGATAAATATAAAAAGGCAATACTAAATGTACATAAATAAATGCATACAAACTTATTTATATAAAATGAGTAATTCTCTGTAAGTGACCTATCTATGTAGAGAGAAGACCTCTAAAGACACTTCAAAATACTTAGCCTCTGCTGCAGACAGGGTTAAGGAAGCATAAAAGCAGTACTAATGAGAGAAAACAAATCCTGGTTATTTAAGAAAAATAACAATGAGCTGCAACAATGATGCTCAATTCAATTTCAAAGTTTTAGGATTGGTGTAAAACGGCAATCCTGCGCAGGTTATAGCCGTGGAGAAACAGTACCTTAATTTGTTCAGGAGCCCCAAGTGTTTTTGTAATCCAGTGTAGCGGTTATACCGCCAGCATGAAACAGCTCTGGGAACCCTCTGTGTGTGATGGGAAGAAAGCCGCCGAGCTCCTCTCCCCTACACCCTCTGGAATTCCACCCTCAGCTGTGTGATGTCCGTTTGTTGCTTCAGTGTTTCCTGGAGTACGGTGTCCTTAGTGAGCCACAATAGTGTGAAGAAAGTAGTTCCGGCAACGTTTCAGCTCTTAGCAGAGCCTTTGTCAAGCCAGAGTGTGCAGGGGAGAGGAGCTCGGCGGCTTTCTTCCCATCACACACAGAGGGTTCCCAGAGCTGTTTCATGCTGGCGTTATAACCGCTACACTGGATTACAAAAACACTTGGAGCTCCTGAACAAATTAAGGTACTGCTTTTTTGCTTCCATAACCCTGTCTGCAGCAGAGGCTAAGTATTTTGAAGTGTCTTTAGAGGTCTTCTCTCTACATAGATAGGTCACTTACAGAGAATTACTCATTTTATATAAATAAGTTTGTATGCATTTATTTATGTACATTTAGTATTGCCTTTTTATATTTATCTCATTGAATGAATTATTTCGCTTACAACTCTTAATACATTTAGTAAAGTCTAATTAAATTATATTTTAACATTCATTTCAATTGGCTGTTTTTTTCTTGATCATTTACCTATCATTTGTTAAAAGATTTTTTTTCTTGATCATTTACCTATCACTTGTTAAAAGATTTTTTTCATATGTATTAGGACATAATCAACTCATATTTTTTTGACCTGCCCTTTAAGGTGCCCACAGTACTTGTTTTTTTCTCTCCATTTTGAAACCCTCCAGTTCCAGGTGATAAACTCTCCGCATTTTCCAGTTGTTCTGGGTTATCCCTGGCTCCAAAAGCACAATCCCAGTCTCGAGTGGCGCAGGTCCGAAATTTTGTCGTGGTCCCCGCAATGTATTTCCACTTGTCTTCGGAAACCAGTTAAAGTCTTGTGCACTTCTTCGGTATCTCAATTGCCAGAGAAGTACCGAGAGTTCCGAGACGTGTTTGACAAGGTGTGTGCCGTTACGTTGCCTCCTCACCGGTCTTACAATTGTGCCATAGACCTGCAACCCGGAGCCATTCCTCCTCGGGGCCAGGTGTACCCTCTGTCTGTTGCAGAGAATTGTGCTATGGAGGAGTATGTTGCTGATGCTCTGTCGCGGGGGATCATCCGCAAATCCTGCTCTCCTGCAGGGGCTGGCTTCTTCTTTGTGAAGAAAAAGGGTGGCGAGTTAAAGGGACACTCAGGTTTTATTAAATTTTCATGATTCAGATACAGCAGCCAATTTTAAACAACTTTACAATTTACTTCCATTAAAAAAAAATTGCACAGTCTTTTATATTTACACTTTTTGAGTCAACAACTCCTACTGAGCATGTGCAAGAACTCACAGACTATACGTATATGCATTTGTGATTGGCTGATAGCTATCACATGGTACAGGGGGAGTGGAAATATACATAACTTTATAATGTCTTAGAAAAGAATCTACTACTTATTTGAAATTCAGAGTAAATGCTATTGTATTGTCTTGTTATCTTGCATTTGTTGATTATGCAAATCTGTGTTTACTGGTCCTTTAAGACCATGTATCAATTATAGGGGTCTTAATCGTCTTACCATTAAGAATGCTTACCCTATTCCGCTCATTACGGAACTCTTTGACCGCCTCAAGGGAGCTACGGTCTTTACTAAACTTGATTTGAGAGGAGCATACAATCTCGTTAGGATTAAGGAGGGTCACGAATGGAAAACAGCATTTAACACCAGGAGCGGGCATTATGAGTATCTTGTAATGCCCTTTGGCCTATGTAATGCTCCTGCTGTTTTTCAGGAATTTATTAATGATGTCCTACGAGATATGTTGCAACAGTGTGTTGTGGTGTACTTAGACGACATCCTCATACACTCACCCACACTTGAGGCTCATCGTTCTGATGTTACACGGGTTCTTCAGAGACTACGTGAGAACGGACTGTTTTGTAAACTTGAGAAATGTGAGTTCCATCAGACTCAAGTAACCTTCCGAGGTTATGTTATCTCCGTTGCAGGGTTCTCCATGGATCCTGACAAGTTATCTGCAGTGGCCTCGCCCAGTTGGTCTTCGGTCTATTCAACGTTATTTGGGGTTCGCCAATTACTATAGGAAGTTTATTAAAAACTTTTCTTCCTTGGTCAAACCTAATCACAGACATGATCCGTAAAGAGAATGATCCACTCCATTGGTCACCTACTGCCATTAAGGCCTTTGATAGTCTTAAGACTGCCTTTGCTGCCGCTCCAGTTCTGGCTCATCCTAACCCTGTCCTGCCTTTCGTTGTTGAGGTCGATGCGTCTGAGACTGGAGTAGGTGCCCTCTTGTCTCAACTTCCTACGCCTGACGGTTCCTTGCATCCGTGTGGTTTCTTCTCTAAGAAATTGTCTCCAGCCGAGTGCAATTATGAAATTGGCGACAGGGAATTACTGGCCATAATTTTGGCACTCAAGGAATGAAGGCATCTTCTCGAGGGTACTAGCGTGCCAGGGCTCATTCTTACTGACCACAAGAATTTAACTTATCTGAAGCAAAACGTTTGTCGCCCCGACAGGCCAGATGGGCGCTATTTTTGTCTGGATTTAATTATGTGGTCTCCTACGTGCCTGGTAGTTAGAATGTTAGGGCTGATGCCCTCTCTCGACAATTTTCGCCTCTGTCCAAGGAGGAGTCTGTACCTACTCCAGTTATACCTCCTGACCATATTTTGGCTACCATACGTAATAATTTGACTTCTCCCTTGGGCGAGGAGATCCTGGCTGCACAAACCAATGCACCACCTGAGAAACCTAGTGGTAAGTGTTTTGTTCCTGAGAATCTTCAAACTAAACTTGTGCACACTTACCACTATCCTAAAGCCGCAGGTCACCCAGGCAAGAACCAAATGATTTGGTCTGTCACTCGACAATTCTGGTGGCCAGGTCTTCGTTCTGATGTTGCTGCGTATGTTGCCTCCTGCTCAGTTTGTACACAGTATAAGACTCCTCGAAGTCTTCCTGTGGGTCTTCTTCAACCTATTGTTAATGGTGAGCGTCCTTGGACACATCTTTCCATGGACTTCATTGTCGAGCTCCCTGTTTCCAATGGCAATAGTGTTATCCTTATGGTGGTTGACCGTTTTTCTAAAATGTCACATTGCATTCCCTTGATGAAGCTGCCTACCGCTCAGGAGCTTGCTTCAATTTTTGCCCGGGAGGTCTTCCGTTTACATGGGTTACCCAAGGAGATAGTGTCGGACCGGGGTAGCCAGTTTGTCTCCAGATTTTGGCGTTCCTTTTGTGCTCAAATGGGGATCCAGCTTTCCTTCTCCTCAGCATATCACCCTCAATCCAATGGGGCTGCGGAGCGGTCTAATCAAGCTCTGGAACAGTTCTTCGGTTGCTATGTCTCAGATCACCACAATAATTGGTCTGAACTGTTACCTTGGGCAGAGTTTGCTCGTAATAGTGCTATTAATGCTTCCTCCAAGTTATCCCCGTTCATGGCGAATTATGGGTTTCAACCATCCTTGTTGCCCGATTCATTCATGTCTCAGGGTATTCCGGCTTTGGAGGAGCATCTCCTGCAACTCCGTTCCACGTGGGTGCAGATTCAGGATTGCCTTCATCGTTATATGCAGCGCCAAAAGTTACAGGCTGATCGTAGGCGTCTGCCCGCACCTTCCTACCAGGTTGGTGAGAGAGATTAGCTGTCCTCCCGCAACTTGAACCTTCGTGTGCCTTCCAATAAATTGGCTCCCCGTTTTGTTGGTCCTTTTCGAATACTCCGACGGGTTAATCCTGTGGCCTACGCTCTTGACCTTCCTCCTGCTATGCGCATCTCCAATGTTTTTCATGTCTCCCTCTTGAAACCATTGGTTTGTAATCGGTTTACCACTGTGTTGCCTAGTCCCCGTCCTATCTTTGTTGACAACCATGAGGAGTATGAGGTCAGCAGCATTATTGACTCTCGTATGTCCAGGGGCAGTGTACAGTATTTGGTTCACTGGAGGGGCTACGGTCCGGAGGAGCGTTCTTGGGTTCCCTCCTCTGATGTTCATGCTCCCGCCCTCCTCCGTGCCTTCCATGCCCGTTTCCCCAATAAGCCTTTTGTCCTCCCGCGTGGGAGGGGTCATTGAGGGGAGGGAACTGTCAGGGTTTTTCCCTGTTGTGTTTGCCATGTGCTGCTGGCAGCCATTTTACTCACCTCTCTTCCTGACTTGGTGCATTGTGGGGGATGCTACTCACTTCCTGCACTTCCTTTTATGGCCAGACTGTTGTGCATCATCCATGTGAGACAGGATGCAGTCTCAGAATTGTGATGTCATCATTTATTATTTAAAGGGCCTCTGTTCAGTATGCTTTGCCTTTGCGTTGTCTGAGACCTGTTTGTGAGAGTTCCTGTGTATTACCTAGCTGCCTGACGTCCTTCCTGGTTCCTGATCCCTGGCTTGTTCCTGAATCTGCTGTTCTCCTTGTTCCTGATTCCGGCTCGTCTGACTATTCGCTTTGGCTCCTGACTCGGCTCGTCTGACTACAAGCTCTGGTTTTGACTCCTGGCTTGTTATTTGACTTGTGGACATTTTATAATTTTTTGCTATTAATAAAAGGTGTAATTATTTTTGCACTTCTCGTCTCAGTCTGATTCCTGGCACCCTGACACTACCAAGGTTTCTATACGCTCCCTCCTAAGAGATGGACACATCAAAACATTTCTAGAAATAAAAGATGATATAGGGGCCCCACTTGTTACCTGGTTCTCCTATTTTCAGATTAGACACTTTTTACTTAATCACTCAGACAAAAAACAATTCAGCAGACCTTGCACTCCATTTGAGATGCTATGCTTGCTACCTGTCACCCCTAATCACCTGATATCGTCAATATACAAAATATTACAATTGGCGGATTCACAAAAACCCACCACTTTTCGGTCACTCTGGGAAAAAGAGTTAAACACACAAATTAACGACTCTACTTGGGAACGCTGCTTTAAACCGATCAAAAAAATCAGCTGTATCAGCCAGTATAGTCGAGACTAATTATAAACTTCTAGCCAGATGGTACTTAACGCCTATATGTCTACATAGAATATACCCAGCTGCCTCTCCGTAATGCTGGAGGAAATGTTGCAACCAGGATACATTATCTCATATATGGTGGGACTGTCCAGCAATCAGACCTTTTTGGGATCAAGTTGAAGCCTACATTAACAAAAAAACTTAACCAAAACGATAACATTAGACCCACAAACAATTCTACTTAAAGGGACACTGAACCCAAATTTTTTTCTTTCGTGATTCAGATAGAGCATGAAATTTTAAGCAACTTTCTAATTTACTCCTATTATCAAATTTTCTTCATTCTCTTGGTATCTTTATTTGAAATGCAAGAATGTAAGTTTAGATGCCAGCCCATTTTTGGTGAACAACCTGGGTTGTCCTTGCTGATTGATGGATAAATTCATCCATCAATAAAAAAGTGCTGTCTAGAGTTCTGAACGTAAAAAAAAAAGCTTAGATGTCTTTTTCAAATAAAGATAGCAAGAGAACGAAGAAAAATTGATAATAGGAGTAAATTAGAAAGTTGCTTAAAATTGCATGCTCTATCTGAACCATGAAAGAAAAAATTCAGTGTCCCTTTAACAAGCTTCCACACTTACATTGCCAATACAAGACTGGTTTACTACAGATAATGATTAATAGTGCCAAGAGGCTTATACCACGCATGTGGAAGAAGCCACAAGTCCCCACTGTCCAACAATGGTTCTCCGAAATCAAACACGTGTTGACATTAGAAGAAATGTACCATAGCTTCCACAACAAATCAGATCACTTCACTAATATACTCTTTATGTGGAACCAGAATATGACACCAAATCCTACAACCTGAGTCTTGATAATAATTATTGTGCTTAGATTATAAAGAAGTCCTTCACCTCTCCCCATACCCAACCCCCTCTTTTCGGCTCTCCCCCTTCCCCTCCTTTCTCTCCCTTCCTTTATTTTATTGCTATGTATTATAGGAGACCTATGTACAAAGTATGTACCCACTTTCAACTATCTGCTTAAAGGTCGCACCAGCGAAATTACACCTACATTTGATACTTAAAAGGTTTAATTTTGAGAAACTTTGTTTGTTTTTTCTGTTCAAGTTATCTGAATGTATGTATTTGGACTTACTTCAAACTAATAAAAATCTTTTAATATAAAAAAACAAAAAAAAACCCTATTCAAACTGTAATTCCCTATAAAATAATTATTTGTAGAAAAAAACAATTTTCAAATTACTGTCATTTATTTTGCATAGTTTTTCTTTATATTAAAATGGACATAAGTGTCAAAAATGTAACTTGCGTTTCAGTTTGAATGGTAGAATTTTTGCAATCAGTGAAAATGCTGCTAGTAAAAGCTATAACTGTTTGAGAAGCATACGCGCATATGCTGTGTATGCCCCATGCAGCAATGTTCAAGCCATAAGCCTGCTGCGAGAGTCAGTGGTGGTTCTATAGCCAAGTCATCACTCTTGGTATCCTCCAGCACTATACAGTAGCAGAACAACATTAGCAACAGGGTTATACATTCTTGCAAATACTCCTGCTCTAGAGTCAGTAACGGTTTATAATGTGAATCATGGAAGTTTAACTAGTTTTAGGTTACATATTGCCCTTTCATGTCCCTGTAACTAGTTGTGGGCTACATATTGCCCTTTTGCGTCCCTTTAACTAGTTTTGGGTTACATATTGCCCTTTCATGTAACTAATTGCGGGTTACATATTGCCCTTTCATGTAACTAATTGCGGGTTACATATTGCCCTTTCATGTCCCTGAAACTAATTGTGGGTTACATATTGCCCTTTCATGTCCCTTTAACTAGTGTTGGGTTACATATTGCCCTTTCATGACCCTGTAACTAGTTGTGGGTTACATATTGCCCTTTCATGTCCCTGTAACTAGTTTTGGGTTACATATTGCCCTGTCATGATCCTGTAACTAGTTGTGGGTTACATATTGCCCTTTCATGACCCTGTAACTAGATGTGGGTTACATATTGCCCTGTCATGTCCCTGTAACTAATGCTGGGTTACATATTGTCCTTTCATGACCCTGTAACTAGTGTTGGGTTACATATTGCCCTTTCATGACCCTGTAACTAGTGTTGGGTTACATATTGCCCTGTCATGTCCCTGTAACTAATGTTGGGTTACATATTTCCCTTTCATGACCCTGTAACTAGTGTTGGGTTACATATTGCCCTTTCATGTCCCTGTAACTAGTGTTGGGTTACATATTGCCCTTTCATGACCCTGTAACTAATGCTGGGTTACATATTTCCCTTTCATGACCCTGTAACTAGTGTTGGGTTACATATTGCCCTTTCATGTCCCTGTAACTAGTGTTGGGTTACATATTGCCCTTTCATGACCCTGTAACTAGTGTTGGGTTACATATTGCCCTTTCATGACCCTGTAACTAATGCTGGGTTACATATTGCCCTTTCATGTCCCTGTAACTAATGCTGGGTTACATATTGCCCTTTCATGTCCCTGTAACTAGTGTTGGGTTACTTATTGCCCTTTCATGACCCTGTAACTAGTGTTGGGTTACATATTGCCCTTTCATGTCCCTGTAACTAGTGTTGGGTTACATATTGCCCTTTCATGACCCTGTAACTAGTGTTGGGTTACATATTGCCCTGTCATGTCCCTGTAACTAATGTTGGGTTACATATTTCCCTTTCATGACCCTGTAACTAGTGTTGGGTTACATATTGCCCTTTCATGACCCTGTAACTAGTGTTGGGTTACATATTGCCCTTTCATGTCCCTGTAACTAGTGTTGGGTTACATATTGCCCTTTCATGACCCTGTAACTAGTGTTGGGTTACATATTGCCCTTTCATGACCCTGTAACTAATGCTGGGTTACATATTGCCCTTTCATGTCCCTGTAACTAATGCTGGGTTACATATTGCCCTTTCATGTCCCTGTAACTAGTGTTGGGTTACTTATTGCCCTTTCATGACCCTGTAACTAGTGTTGGGTTACATATTGCCCTTTCATGACCCTGTAACTAATGCTGGGTTACATATTGCCCTTTCATGTCCCTGTAACTAATGCTGGGTTACATATTGCCCTTTCATGTCCCTGTAACTAATGCTGGGTTACATATTGCCCTTTCATGTCCCTGTAACTAATGCTGGGTTACATATTGCCCATTCAGGACCCTGTAACTAATGCTGGGTTACATATTGCCCTTTCGTGACCCTGTAACTATATATGGGTTACATAGGATACTTCACCATGCAGTTGTGTTAAACATAAGTGCATTGCGCTCACTTACTGATCTGAGCAGGCTGCCAGCTTGTTATGTTCATGAATTGTCTCATTTACACAATCCTCCAGCATCTGGACGTGACTATCACTAAAATCAGAAAAAAATAAATAAAGTACTGTATAGTAAAAACTCTCCGCTTAAAAAGGAAGGTGAGGAAGCAGCTGATTTTACATTAAAGGGACAGTCTAGACCAAAATAAACTTTCATGATTCAGATAGAGCATGTAATTTTAAAAAAAAATCCAATTTACTTTTATCACCAATTTTGCTTTGTTCTCTTGGTATTCTTGAACGCTTAACCTAGGAGGTTCATATGCTAATTTCTTAGACCTTGAAGGCCACCTCTTTTCAGAATGCATTTTAACAGTGTTTCACCACTAGAGGGTGTTAGTTCACGTATTTCATATAGATAACACTGTGCTCGTGCACGAGAAGTAATCTGGGAGCAGGCACTGATTGGCTAGACTGCAAGTCTGTCAAAAGAACTGAAATAAAGGGGCAGTTTGCAGAGGCTTAGATACAAGATAATCACAGAGGTAAAAAGTATATAAATATAACTGTGTTGGTTATGCAAAAATGGGGAATGGGTAATAAAGGGATTATCTATCTTTTAAAACAATAACAATTCTGGTGTAGACTGTCCCTTTAAAGCTGCTGTAACTGAGTATGCGCAGCAACCAGATCACATGACCCCTTATGTTCCAGTGTTCCGCAACAGCACAGCAATACGCAGTATCCCTCTCACGTGCAAAGAATTAGAGTAAACTGTTACTGAAAAGGGATATGAAAGCCAAAAATTATTCCTTAGCATACAATTTTACACAACTTTCTAATTTACTTCTATTATCAATTTTTCTTTTCTTTTTGTTTCTTTTGTTGAAAATCAGGGACATAAGGTTAGGAGCTGGCCCATTTCTGGAGCTCTATATGGCAGCAGTTTTGCAACAATGTTATGTATTTGCAAGAGCACTAGACGGCAGCACAATTTATTGCCATCTAGTGCTTCAGACGCCTACCTAGGTATCTCTTCAGCGCACAATATCACGGGAACAAAGCACATTTGATAATAGAAGTAAATTGGAAACGTTTTTATAATTGTATTCTCTGTCTGTATCACTAAAGAAACATTTTTTGGGTTCATATCCCTTTAACCTTGTTTTTACCCCATTTGCTGGCCATTTAAAAAAAACAAGTTCACAGCGCTGGTAATTTCCTCTAGACCCAGTAAGATATTTTAGTGGTTAAGTGGGGAACTAAGCTTTTTCTTATGTCTAAAGGGACAGTAAATACCTTGAGATTTGTATATAAAATGTTTAGTTATGCATAAAAAAAGCAACTTTACATGATTTATTTTGCCCTCTTTTCATGCAATTTAGCTCTGAATATTGAACAATTTCTAATTTTAAGAACTTGCATGCACTGTGCTGACGTCTCAAGGCTAACACTGCTACCTATCTGTCTCTAATTGGCTTTAGCAGATAACAAAGTTAAAGCAATGCATTTTATACTAACTTTACAATAGATTTGTTATTGTTGTTGTCTGCAGACTAAAGCCCAGATTGGATTTGGATCCTCCAAATAAAGCAAATGGTGGATGAGTTTGACTATTGAAAAATACTTGCAATAAAAAAGGATGTTAATTAGTTTTAAAAACATTAAGACTTTGCTGGTATGTTATTCTATAGCAACACGGCAGAAATTCCTGGTAATTACAAGGTGCTGACTTATTTCATATTGTAAAACACGGATAACAAACCTAATCACTAGGAAGTCACTATCTAGTCGTCCAGTTTGCTATCCCACCTCCCCCATATGCAACAGATTTGCTCATCTTCTCTCCAATCCTCTTTGTGAGGACCCAATTCATATGTTACTTTGCAAGTATATGTCAGATTATCCCTTCCCTGCAGGTGCATATATATTTACTGTGTGTGATTGAGTAAGCACATATAGTGTGTGGATGGATGGATAGATAGATAGATAGATGTGAGTGCATGTGTCACATAAGTGTGTTCATAAAAATATGTAATTTTCTGTTAGTTTCTATAACCAGGTTTTCTAAAAACACTGTTATACGTGCCCCACAGTGAGAAAAAAATAGAGTGTGGCCTCATCTTTGAAAAGTTTTCGACTTGTTAAAATGAGCGTAATAATGAATAATTACAGGAAAATAGAATTAAAGAGCTGAACAATTATAAAGCTTTAACATGAATATTCCCATATTATATTATGTACAGTCCTATGAACATGACAGAAGCAGTTCTCACCTCTTAGCGTTGGTGATACAGATGATACGACCTCGGTTAGCTACATGATCCGCATTCTCCATTAGTACAGTCCTGGACTCGTGCTGGTAATCTGTGATTTTACACAGCGATTCCACAGCGGCAACCAAGCCATGCAGAATACTGCAGCACTCAGGGTCTGTGCGAGGGTTTGGAGGCCCAATGGCTGCTAAAGCTGCCATAAGCTGGTGAGAAAAATAATATCGTATTGTAATGTAGCTACTAAAATAAGAAAGAAATGATTTAAAAACACTGTGTGCAGCACTGATGTACAAACGTATGTTTAGACCAAGCTTTAATCTTTTTTAATCTTGTGTAAGTTAATTTGGAGGTCCTGTCTGGTGACCTCAGTGTCCTCAAAGCTTACAATAGTACGATACTAAAGTTACCACCGGTACATTGCGTTTGCTATTTATTAATATGGAGGTCCTGTCTGGTGACCTCAGTATCCTCAAAGCTTACAATAGTACGATACTAAAGTTACCACCGGTACATTGTGTTTGCTATTTATTAATATGGAGGTCCTGTCTGGTGACCTCAGTGTCCTCAAAGCTTACAATAGTACGATACTAAAGTTACCACCGGTACATTGCGTTTGCTATTCATTAATATGGAGGTCCTGTCTGGTGACCTCAGTGTCCTCAAAGCTTACAATAGTACGATACTAAAGTTACCACCGGTACATTGTGTTTGCTATTTATTAATATGGAGGTCCTGTCTGGTGACCTCAGTGTCCTCAAAGCTTACAATAGTACGATACTAAAGTTACCACCGGTACATTGTGTTTGCTATTTATTACTGGTTTTTGATACAGAAAAAACAAAAAATACTACCTCCTGTAAATTCTGATCTTCGTGGGACCAAGAATTCAGTATGCGGGAGCAGGAATCACTGACTATGAAGTTCACCTGCAAAATGAAGCCATTGGTAGGTAAAGCATTATCCTAGAGACATTTTATGTAAACACAGAGTAGGGTCCCCACTGAGGGCTAGGAAACCCACATTTGCTTCTTCATGATTCAGATAAAGCAGCAATTTTAAGCATCTTTCTCCCATTATCAATTCTTCGTTCTTGTTGTCACTTTATTTGAAAAGCAGGAACATAAGCTTCAGAGCCGGCCCATCTTTGGTTTAGCAAATAAAGATAGCAAGAGAACGAAGAAAAATTGATAATAGGAGTAAATTAGAAAGCTGCTTAAAATTGCTGCTCTATCTGAATCACGAGAGAAAACAAGTGGGGTTTAAGTCGTAAGATTTTGCAATCAGTTGATATTATTCAAGAATACAGAATTTAACAGAGCCATATAAATCTCTTTATTAAATCTTTATGTGATATTGCCCTTTATATAAATATCCTTTTCACACACCATTGTGTATAACATTTCAAAACTATTGTGACTATTTAAACCATAGGGTAATATCCTAGCACACATGCGAGTTGTATTTGTCTTATAATGAAGAACACCGGATATTATATTAATTCTGTTAGCATGTGCTCGTTAGGGCTTTCAAAGAAAACCACTAGTTGAAATAACTTTTATATTGATGTTAAGCCGTTTATTTAACCAATTCAAACACAGACTGAATTGCACCTAAGTTAAATATTTCTAATGGATTCCATTTTAAGCAAGACCAGGCAGACCTAAAATGATCACACCATCATATCAAGTTAAAATCCTTATGGAATACAACAGCAGCTGCATCTACAACCAATGCTTAGCTGAACTGAACTAGAAATGTCCTACCCCAAAAGATGACATGGAAGTGTTTTTGAAACATCATCTTCAAGAGAAAAAAAAAAAAGTCTTAATCTTTAGCATGAGCCAAACAATACAAAAATTTCACAGTTCAAGACTTTAAAATATCTTTTTTTTATTGACTTATCAACATTTTAAGTGTCAAGCTGCTCACAAAAAGTTCACATATACACTGGCTCAGCAAAAAGTAAATGCAATATTCAAAAATGTTAGTCTGCTCTCTCAGTCTATATAATCAGAAGATCTCTTGGGCATTTTATTATCAGTTACCCATGCAAACTCAGAGGGAACTAACAAGAATTATCTAATTGTTCATTCATCTTCAGCTATATGATGGAAGTTATATACAGCAAGACTGGTGTTTTTTTTTTGTTTTTTTTTTAAAAAGGAGATATGTTCACGTACAAGTTTGTGATTGGTTGTCATGTGACAACACCATTGTAGTTGGGACTGTAATAGTCGGAGGAATGTTGTGTCTCTAACTTGCTTTGAGTAATACTTTTGCTACTTGAAACTACATCGATACTTTTCATAACGTAAGAGTGCTTATATATATATTTTTTCCTACTTAAAGTGACGGCAAATTTTGTATAGCTAATTGTCTGTATATTACAGATGTTATTCCTAAAATGTACATTGAGACTCATTTTCTTTATAAATATATGGCTTTCAGTATTAAATATCTTTTTTTTCCTTTCTTCATTCTCCCCTTACCCAACAGGTGATGCACCTATGTATTTTAGCAACAGCACGCTCTCGCGCCACTGCTTTGAAGACTGTCAGTAAATATTTAAAAAATTGGCGCTTAAAGTTTTTTTTTTTTTTATTATAACTTCCTATGCTGAACAACTAATCAAATGCTTGCTCGTGCTGGGGGTATCTCGCACAAAAGACAAGTACCATGACTGCAGCAGTAAACAGTGAGTTGATATGCAATAGAGGGTTCATGTTTTACTTCAATCTGTGGTCGGATATCCCATATAACGGCACTTGCACAGTTTGGAATATTTACTGGCAGTCTTCAAAGCAGCTGCGCAGAAGAGTGTTGCTGCTAAAATACCAAGGGTGTATGGCGCATCGCCTATTAGCTGCACCAGATGCCAGTAAAACTATTAAAACAAATTAGTTTTCAAGAAATGTTGAAATAAAAGCAGATTGTGCTAGTGGACCCTGTGGTAACATAGCTTACTGACCTAGCTGTTATTAAAATCCCTTCCCCTAGATACACCTTTCTCTCTGAACTATGGACACTCCCAATAGCCTTTGAGTGGCATTTGATAAACCACTCCCTATTGTATGGGGTATAAAAACTGGAACACACTGGAGAATGTGGCTAAGTATATTCCTATAATTATTTTAGCAGTATTGCTTAATCTGGGTTTGTTTAAGATAAAGTTGCCCTGTATAATTTGGACTGGATGTTGTAGCTCTTGGTATTTATTGAGACTTGTTTTATATTTTGTAGTTTATAGATAATTATTAATCTTCATACCTATATTATTTGTCTTCCAATAAAATAATTTTAAAAATTGGACAACCCCTTTGGTTTAATATTCTGGTACTAATTACCACCACAGACCCTAATAAATATTTGTTTAGCACTGCGGAATATATTGAAGCTCTAAAAATAAATGTTACAAAGTAATCTCTCATCAAAACCAATATTGCTAGGTCCTGGAAAAAAGTGCTTGCCCCAAAGTGGGCTGAGATCTTTAACACCATGGCCTATATTTACACCATGGAAAAAAATATTTATTAATTAACTAAATAAATCGGACCAGTTTGAAATGGCCTGGGCTGACTGGAAAGACAAATACGACACACTGTGGCAACCGTCGGTTACGACACAAGACGTTCCACCCAATACATAACAAGATAAGTGGACGGCTTCTACCTCTCTTCTTGGAATGATTTGTCGAAAACTACTACTTCCCCCTCCCTTCCCTCCCACACCTGCACCTTCTCTCTCTCCGCCTTCATCCCCTCCTCCCCCCTTCCCTAGACTGTTGAGACTTTGATGTAATGTATTGTTTACATATATATGTTTTCATTGATCAGAACGCTTTATTTTAAGTCTCCTTCCCTCACTGTGGAAGGACCTTTCGTTTAAATATCAGTATCTTGTCAGTAATTGTAACCGGACAACTATGTCCAAATTTTTCAGTTTGTGAATTTAAGTGTAGGGGTCCTGCGTGACTCCATTTGTTATTCTAAAATTCAAATAAAATTATTTAAAAAAAAAAAAAAACAACAAGTAGTGATATCTCCGTTCAATGTTAATGGGATAATAAACCCAAATTTTTTCTTTCATGATTCGGATAAAGCAGTAATTTTAAGCAACTTTCTAATTTACTCCTTTTATCAATTTTTCTTTGTTCTCTTGGTATCTTTATTTGAAAAACAGAAATGAAAGCTTATGAGACGTCCTATTTTAGGTTCAGCACCTGGGTAGCGCTTGCCGATTGGTGGCTAAATCATAAAAGAAAAAAAATTGGGTTTAGTTTCCCTTTAAAGACACACATCTACTTTTAATTACTTTCAAACTACACCGTTTCTAACTAGTCCAGTAATTTACCAGCTCTGTAGAACACATATACAAGTTCATATTTAAGCAAAACAAACACTTACCAGTTTCTTGAAAGGAAATATATCATACATTATCCTGCAGTATTCCAGAGATGTTTCCACAGCACAGGTCCACAGTGACTTAGATATTGGCGCCAGAGGTATAATGCCTTGTGTACGGTTTTTGGTCAGCATGTCAAACTCCACATGTTGCCTGCAGGACTCTGCCATGTATGGGCAGTGGTCTACAACAAACACCGTCTTGTGGGACTCCGAGAAGATTTTCATCTTTCCCTACTAAAATAAACAAATAAAACAAGACCGGTTTAAAAGATATCCCCATTAATATACCATTATATAATAGTAACACTCAAAGTTTCAAAACTGAAATATTATGAGATTTCATAAGTTTCATTTGAATAAATACAAAATAACAACAAGAAATGGCTTTGGTTGCTTCCAGGAGTTATTGGTAACATTGTGCAAGTTGCTGTTTTCACTCAGACATTCTTTACTGGTGACTTTTCAACCTTAAGATTGTGAATACTGAATCTTATAGTTTAGGGAAGAGAATATCATCCCATTCTGTCCCTAATCAGGATCAGGTTAAAGGGACAGTCAACACCCACGGTAACTTAAAGGGACAGTCTAGGCCAAAATAAACTTTCATGATTCAGATAGAGCATGTAATTTTAAACAATTTTCCAATTTACTTTTATCACCAATTTTGCTTTGTTCTCTTGATATTCTTAGTTGAAAGCTTAACCTAGGAGGTTCATATGCTAATTTCTTAGACCTTGAAGCCCACCTCTTTCAGATTGCATTTTAACAGTTTTTCAACACTAGAGGGTGTTAGTTCACGTATTTCATATAGATAACACTGTGCTCGTGCACGAGAATTTATCTGGGAGCAGGCACTGATTGGCTAGACTGCAAGTCTGTCAAAAGAACTGAAAAAAGGGGCAGTTTGCAGAGGCTTAGATACAAGATAATCACAGAGGTTAAAAGTATATTATAACTGTGTTGGTTATGCAAAACTGGGGAATGGGTAATAAAGGGATTATCTATCTTTTAAAACAATAAAAATTCTGGTGTAGACTGTCCCTTTAAGGCCATACCATAGATCCGGAATAGAAGATGCAGCTACACCGCATCGATGTTGATGAGCTCTAGTGGTATTTGAGTAATCACCGAAAATACATAGGCTTATTCCTTGAAAATATGGCTGCCAAACTCCTCCCCCTCCTCCTTCGTCCCCTTCTCTGATGCTTGTTCATTTTTCAAAGGGTGATGGTTCTGTTTTGTTAATGCACATGCGCATTATCTTCTGCACGCTCGCAAACCGACCGAGGATGTCATTACAATTGGAGGATTCAATTAAAAAGAAGGTTTATACGTAATAGTGGGGGGAGTTTGGCAGCCATATTTTCAAGGAATAAACCTATGTATTTTTGGTGATTACTCGAATACCGTTAGAGCTCATCAACATCGATGCAGTGTAGCTGCATCTTCTATTTCGGATCTATGGTATGGCCTTAAGTTACCACGGGTGTTGAGTGTCCCTTTAACTTCTATAGCGCGTCTATGTAGATAATAAACACAGTGTCTATAAATAACACCAGAAGCTCTGTACTTAGGATGTAGCACTAGAAACATTCTACTTGTATTCATGAATATTTCACTTCATTCTCTGATTCTCATTATACTTTTAAAATCCTCTCAAGGCTCAAATTTTTTTGCACTACACTGACCCTGAATACAGCTGATCATCTGCAATTACCAACTACAAGGCCAATTTTAAACTATACCTTATCTCAGGCCAGCATTTAAAGGGGCAAAAAGTCCAAATAAAACTTTCACGATTGCGATAAAGCATGTCATTTTTACCAACTTTCTACTGTATTTCTTTTATATAATTTGCCTAATTCTTTTGGTATCCTTTATTGAAAAACATATATAGGTAAGCTTAGAAGCAGGAAAGCCTTACTGTGAGCTAGCTGCTGATTGGTGGCTGCACATGCAGTATATATGTTTTTGGCTAACTGGATGTGCTCAGCTAGCTCCCAGTAGTACATACACACTGTGTCACTCTCTGTAACAATCATCATTGGTGCGGAGTGAGAGTGATGGGAGGGAAAGAGGGAGGCGAGTGGATTGGCTCAGTGGCAGGTTACCTACACTATAGAAAAAGATTATGAAGGAAGAGTGAAGGATGGGGCCCTACACTATGGAACGGTAAAGGCTGGTGGGGGAGGACTACACTACAGAAAAATATAACATTCTAAATAATATAAAATAAAAAAAGTTTGTTACTATAAGACTGGCTGTAGTCAGTAGGAGGGTAAGAGAACTGTTGGAGGGAGATCAGGGAGGTGGAGGGTGAGGAGGGAACTCTACACTACAGAAATAAATCAGGGGGTGGGAGGTGTCAGGTGGGAGAGTAATCCCTACACTACAGCAAAAAAATAAGTTTACAATTTTATATATAGTTTGCATAGGTAAATTAAAAAAAAAAGTAAAGGCTCTATTTCTGTTTAAACAGAGTGATAGCACAAATACTAAAAATTCTCTGGTACTTTGGTCAAGTTTTTCTCTGAAATTCCCGGTAGTGACAGGGTTAAAAGCCTTTTCATGGTGTTAGTGATCAGGATACAACAAAGGGGTTTTTTGGTTAAGCACACCACAAAAAAAAGGACTGTTTTATCTTAGCACACATATTGTGGGAGTGATACCGAAGTGACCAAAACTATTACAAGACAACAAAAAGTATCGGTGCACATCCAACCACTTAAGTCCACTTTTTCATGGCATATTTGTACATGCTTCTGTCAGTCAAATATACTTACATAGCTTCTAATAAGATTGGGATCAACATCTCACAACAATATGAGCTTATATTTGAGCTGCAAAAACAAATACTTCTATCTACTAAATATACTTACTGGTTAGTTAGGACCAGTCTAATATGGGGACACCTTGTAAGTGGTGACTGGCTTAGCAGAATATGATCATATTGTGTGACTAAGATCCCTATTTTATTTAAATTTAAACAGGCAATTTTTTGCAGCATAAATATAAGTCAATATTATTGTGAGATGTTTATGCCATGTTATGTTTTTATTTAAATTTAAAGGCATTTTTAACAAGCAAAATTTTTTTTTTATCCCAATCTTATTTGAACTATGTAAGTATATTTAGTAGATAGTATACTTGTTTTTGCAGCTCAAATATAAGCCAATATTATTGTGAGATGTTGATCCCAATCTTATTAGAAGCTATGTAAGTATATTTGACTGACAGAAGCATGTACAAAAATGCCATGAAAAAGTGGACTTAAGTGGTTGGATGTGCACCGATACTTTTTGTTGTCTTGTTAGTGATCAGGAATCACATGCAACACCATGTATTAACCTTAGCTATCTGAGAAGGGGCAACATATTGCATTATCCTCTTAACGGTCAGAAAAAGGGGCAACATACTGCATTATCCTCTTAGCTGCCAGAGAAGGGGCAACATATTGCATTATCCTCTTAGCTGCCAGAGAAGGGGCAACATATTGCATTATCCTCTTAGCTGCCAGAGAAGGGGCAACATACTGCATTAATCTCTTAGCTGCCAGAGAAGGGGCAACATACTGCATTAATCTCTTAGCTGCCAGAGAAGGGGCAACATACTGCATTAATCTCTTAGCTGCCAGAGTAGGGGCAACATACTGCATTAACCTATTAGCTGCCAGGGAAGGGGCAACATACTGCATTAATCTCTTAGCTGCCAGAGAAGGGGCAACATATTGCATTATCCTCTTAGCTGCCAGAGAAGGGGCAACATACTGCATTATCCTCTTAGCTGCCAGAGAAGGGGCAACATACTGCATTAACCAATTAGCTGCCAGAGAAGGGGCAACATATATTGCATTAGCTCCTTTAAAGATGCAGCATATTAAAAAGGGACACTGAACCCAATTTTTTTCTTTTGTGATTCAGATAGAGCATCCAATTTTAAGCAACTTACTTCTATTATCACATTTTCTTCATTCTCTTGGTATCATTATTTGAAAAGCAAGAATGTAAGTTTAGATGCCGGACCATTTTTGGTTAACAACCTGGGTTGTTCTTGCTGATTGGTGGATAAATTCAACCACCAATAAACAAGTGCTGTCCAGGGTCTGAACCAAAAATTGTCTGGCTCCTTAGCTTAGATGCCTTCTTCTTTTTCATATAAAGATAGCAAGAAAACGAATACAAATTGATAATAGGAGTAAATTAGAAAGTTGCTGCTCTATCTGAATCACAAAAGAAAAAAAAAATTGGGTTTAGTGTCCCTTTAAATTCTAGGCAGCCAGACACTGACACTGCACTGACCCATCTGATGCTAAAGAAGACTACAACATGTTGCATTTACTCTTTTGCTGCCAGAGCACACCATTAACACATTGTTATATTACATTACCTGTCTCTGCAACACTGAGCTAACCCCTTCCATGCCAGAGAAAGCTGTGGCACATTATATAAACCCTCAGCTGCCATACATCACTGCAGCATGTTACATTTGTCTCTGAGCACCCAGAGAAAACAACAAGAAATTGTATTAACCCCTTAGCTCTCAGAGGTGACTATAACATATTGTGTTAGCCCATCAGTCTTCAGAAAACAAACCTATGACACAATGTATTAACGTGTGAGCTGCCAGACTATACTATAACATACTGTAACTACACCATGCATCCGGAGCTTATGTTATTGTATACAGCAGTTTGGCAATAAGGTTCCAATGGATACAGTAGCTATGTAGGTCCCTGAATAGTGCAAGTACAGTACCTGTTTGTGGTCCTCTCAGGTGATGAAACTGGTTCTGTCCCCTCAGTCACTGAGGCAGCAGCAGTTCCATGTCTCCCATACAGGCTGCCCTCAGAGCCCCTAACCCGGGGGAACATGAACACCCTCGGGCTGTCACTACCCCTTGCTGCAGGCCTGCCGGGTTTCACTCTGTTTCGCACTGTCTCCAATTTTAGTCCTAACAACCCTCCGTACACTGGCAACGGTCCTACACTGCGCGTGCGTGCATGAAACCACTTGCAAGGAGATAAGCTTCATTTGTCTATCGCGTGCGCAGAAGCTGTGTTTATTTTGTTCTGCACATGCGCAAGGTGTAACTACCCGGCGCGATATGATGACGTAGTGGTTGGAGGTTACTGGGAAACCATCAAGAAAAGTGACAGGTATGTAGTATGAATATATTTTGTATCAAGACTGTATATCTATATATATTATGTATGTATGTTTAATATGTGTGTATATATATATATATATGTTTATGTAATGTGTATGCATGTAGTATATATGTATTTTGTACGTAAGTGTATATCTATATATGTATGTTGTATGTATGTTTAATATGTGTATATATATATATATATATATATTTATGTAAAATGTGTGTGTATATATATATATATATATATATATATATATATATATATATTTATATATGTTTATGTAATGTGAATGCATGTAGTATATATGTATTTTGTACGTAAGTGTATATCTATATATGTTATGTATGTATGTTTAATGTGTGTGTGTGTATATATATATATATATATATGTGTGTGTTTGTATGTAGTATAGGTATGTATCTATGTTTTGTATGTGTGTATATACATATGTGTTATGTATGTAATGCATGTTTAATGTGTGTTTGTATGTAGTATGTGTTTGTATCTATGTGTGTATATACATATATGTGTTATGTGTGTTTGTATACATATATATATTTATATATATATATATATAATGTGTATGTATGTGCTTGTCAGTATTTATGTGTGTGTGTGTATATATATATGTATGTGTGTGTGTGTGTATATATATATGTATGTATGTGTGTGTGTATATATATGTATATATGTGTATATATATATATATATATATATATATATATATATATATTATATATGCATTCGGATCATTGTGAATGTCTGTCGGGCAACTGTTAGCAGGTGTGAGTGCAGAGAGCTCTATATATAGCAGCAGGGAGCCTGCAACCTTGTTAGCAGTAGGTAGGAAACAATGGGAAACAGACTAGTGTACTAGCTATAAATATGTGTTTATATCTACAAATAAATATGATCTGGGTCTTGCAAGGCAAGAAGCATTCGAGCTGCAAGATTTCTGTGTTCATTATATTGTTCTTTTATATAGTTTTGTACACCTGTTGACTTACATTGGAACTATAGATTTTTGATAAAAAAGATTACTTTTTTTACTTTTTTTTTCCCCTCTAAGAGAAATGAGTTGCACACTTGAAAAAGTGCTGTCTGACGCAAAAGCCCTCGTGGAGCGGTTACGAGAGCATGATGGAGCTGCAGAAGCCCTTATTGAGCAAACCACAGTGCTCAACAAACGCGTTGAAGCTATGAAACAGGTTTGTCATAATTTATTGCCATTCAGTCTTCTTGATTTCTACAAATCATATTTCAATCCTCATCTTGTCCACTTTTATTCTAATTATTGTATAGAATTTTCTATCTAAATGTATATAATACATTTAGATAGAAAAGGGTTCAGATGAGAACTAAGCAGAGACCCATTATATGCAGTAACATAAGACGCTAGCTCATATTTACAGTAACATTTAAAATAAAATGAATTTAAAAATGACACAATTGCGTGACATTGCGGTCTTAAATCAATAATTGGAAACAAAGCTAAATCATTTTTAAAATCTTTTAAATGCACTAGAAATAACTCTGTTCTATGTTGGTGCATAAAGTACAAAAAAAGAAGAAATAAAGATATTTCATATCTGTATTCAGTTGTCACATGACTGGTTACATTGCTCCTCTATGAGTGCATCTATGGAACCAATTCCTGAACTGAATCCCACTCAGAGGTTCCACAAACTGCTTTCCCAAAGCTTCATCACTAATAGTATACATTTTTACTTTTTAGATATATGAAGGAAACCCTGTAAAAGAGTGGTTTTAATAAAACTATAAAATAATGTGGCCCTGAGTCAGATCTAGAATGGGTTCCTGAATTCAGCTGAACCACATTCCAAAACTAATAGACTTCCTCATCACAGCCACAGGATTAGTGAGAACACATAGCTTGTCTAATAATTTACCCAGAGGGAAGAGTCAACCCAGCATAAAGCCGTCCTTTAAAGGGACAGTCCAGCCCAAATTGGAATCCACATGGATGTATTTCAGTTTTGAATAGAAGTATTTTT
This sequence comes from Bombina bombina, assembly GCF_027579735.1. Taxonomy (NCBI): domain Eukaryota; kingdom Metazoa; phylum Chordata; class Amphibia; order Anura; family Bombinatoridae; genus Bombina; species Bombina bombina. The sequence goes on from NC_069504.1 coordinate 1,124,862,825, forward strand.
GTAATATACAGGTGTTAGCAAAAATGCTTCTTATAAAAGCTATTGGTGTTTCAAAAATGTATTTAAGTATGCACCGTGCACCAGCATTTTATACACAACATTAGCATCAGCGAGCCTAAGGTGCTTGTGCCATCTGGTAATGATTCAATATATTAGTTACTGACATGATACAAGCCCCACTGGTGCTCTGATCAGCTGCAGTATTTAAAATGCTGGTGCACTGAGAATATCTAGCTATGCCTCACATGCATAACTCTATGGGAGTGAGCACAATGTTATCTATATGGCACACATGAACTAGCAATGTCTGGCTGTGAAAAACTGATAAAATGCACTCAGATAAGAGGCAGAGATTTAGAGGATATAAAGTATATTCAAATAACAGTGTTGGTTGTGCAACGCTGTGGAATGGGTAGTAAAGGTTTAATCTATCTGTAAACAATACAAAAATAATCAAGTAGACTGTTCCTTAAAGGGATAGTGTAGTCAAAATTAAACTTTCATGATTCAGATACAAGAGGTAATGTTAAGCAACTTTCTAAATTACTCCTATTATCATTTTTCCTTCGCTCTCTTGGTATCCTTATTTGAAAAGCAGGAATGTAAGTATCAGAGACGGCCCATTTTTGGCTCAGTACCTGGGTAGTACTTTCTGATTAGTATCTAAACCACCCATTAGTATGGAATATTTCAATAATAATATCTGTACTCAATTGACCTACATAACAACCCATTGTGACAGTGCCACAATATACACATTGCTCTCAATAAGTATATATAGTAATCTCACGCTATTTGCCACCCGTCACCTTTTACCGATTACAATATCAGGTTTTTGCATCAATACATTCAATATACAACTATGGACACGAATATGGTCAGTGCTCCTTAAAATACCGTTATGAATTGATAATGATTCATGCTTTTCTTATATAAGAAATTAAATTGGGATATATCGCAAAAGCCAAAATAACTTATCTAAGTATCTTGGTTTTAAAAAAAAACATTTTCTCAAATATTCTAGATCAACCAGCAATAGACTAATGATAAGGTACATTTTTCTATCAGTCAGAAAAACTTGCACCTGATAAACTTCAAAATCTAGCGAACACAGAACTAGAGGAGAATATTCCCCAGTTTGCATGATAAACTCGTGACAAGTTGTTTGATTTCATTACCACCCAACATTATATATACAAACATTATGTTAGGTTCAATAAATCATCTGTAGTTAGTAGATAAGCCATCGTAGTTTATTAATGTCGATTTAAACACTTCTAGACCCATCAGCAAAGGAATCCTGATAAGGTATACTACATTACAGTTTGAAAAAACTTTACCCCAAAAAAATAAATACATTTTTACATCTGATAAATGTCATATTATAGTGAACATAAAAGAATAAAGTTTTTTCCAGCGTGCGCAAAAAACATTTGAGTTACTTGATCTCACTATCATTTAAATATTATAGGCTCAATTTACACATGATGAAAAACCTACATTAACGAGACAAGCTATTCAGTATCAAAGGATAGCATTTAATTTTTTTATTTTTTGATAAGCCAATCGATTCTATATATATAAACATTTGGACCAGAATAACTCGCATTTGTTAAAGGTCAATTTCTATTGAATACAGTTCTAAAGGATAGTATCTGTTTTCCTAGCCGACGTGACAAAAGTTTTACAAGTCACTTGATTCCACTACCTCTAAACAGAACGCTATGCCCAATGATATACCTAGAATAACGAGAGAAACTAAAATCAACCGATAAGAATACCGCAAAAAACACATGGCTACTCTAGGAATGTACACAAACCACAACCAATCAAAGCAAAGCGGATATGATGTCACGCTAAAAACGGCGATAACATAGATAGGATAGATCACCGCAATACACTGTTATTATGTGACCATTGACTACCAGGGTGAGCCACTTTAACATTAATTGGGTTTGACCTAAAAGACCGTTGACTTTATTCTCACCATCAGGAACCTCAGACGGACTCTCACCACTAGGAAAATAAAGTTTCCTTTTCTACACATTATTAACTTTTGACTTTTATTTGGATCTTCACATTTAGCCTTTTTTAGGGTTCTTGTTTGTTGGTTTACAATCACTGACTTTGTTCTCTTTTTTTCCTTTTTTTTTTTTTGGATCACTGACTTTTTCATTTTTTCCTTTGTAATTTTTTCAATTTTTCACATCATTTTTTTTCACTTTTGAATAAGCAAGTTGACACTGTCTGTTTTCTTTATATTTGCAATCACTAAGGATAATTTTTCACTCCCTTTTTTATACACATTATCACCACCAACACTGGTACACAATATCTCTTACGGTATCCTCCTCCTAGTCGATATCACCAATCCATACATTTGTTTTACTGTATTTTTTAATCCACACATTGGATTGATTTCTTTCAGACATTGTTTGGAATTTTAACTTTCTCATATTTTTATTGGGGCTACTATTATTATTGCCTCTGCATCATTTTATTATTCAGTGTTTTTATATATATAAATTCAATATTCAATTTGTACAAGAGTGGATCCACATCTTATTGTTTTTATTGTCATTTATTACCACTGTACCCACGTAGCATGTTTTATTCTTGTGTAAAGTACTAGATTTACAATTAAAATATTTCTAAATACACACTCTACACATTGTACAACACCTAGTCCATTTGAGGCGCTCTGAACACATTTATTTTCTTAGTAAGTTTTTAAAATTGCATGTAAATCATGAAAGTTTAATTCTGACTTTTATGTCCCTTTAACCCCTTAAGGACAAGGCCATTTTTCAATTTCTTTCCCTTAAGGACCAGGTTGCTTTTTGGTAATTAGAAGGCCGCTAAATGCCACTGCGCACCACACGTGTATTATGCCCAGCAGTGAAGGGGTTAATTAGGGAGCATGTAGGGAGCTTCTAGGGTTAATTTTAGCTGTAGTGTAGTAGACAACCCCAAGTATTGATCTAGACCCATCTTGGTATATTTCATGCCACCATTTCACCGCCAAATGCGATCAAATGAAAAAAAACGTTAAATTTTTCACAATTTTAGGTTTCTCACTGAAATTATTTACAAACAGTTTGTGCAATTATGGCACAAATGATTGTAAATGCTTCTCTGGAATCCACTTTGTTCAGAAATAGCAGACATATATGGCTTTGACGTTGCTTTTTGGTAATTAGAAGGCCGCTAAATGCCGCTGCACATTACACGTGTATTATGGCTAGCAGTGAAGGGGTTAATTAGGTAGTTTGTAGGGAACTTGCAGGGTTAATTTTAGCTTTAGTGTAGATATCAGCCTCCCACCTGACACATCAGACCCCCTGATCCCTCCCAAACAGCTCTCTTCCCTCCCCCACCCCACAATTGTCCCAGTACAAAAATAAAAGGTATATTTGGGCTTTTTTTTTTTTTTCTTTTTAGCAAATTTACATATGTTTTTGTGTAGGATCCCCCCTTAGCCCCCAACCTCACTGATCCCCCACCAAACAGCTCTCTAACCCTCCCCCTCTGCCTTAATGGGCGCCATCTTGGGTACTGGCAGTACCCAGTTTAGTAAAAAAAAGTATGCTTTTTTTAAAAAAAAATTGCCCTTTTCTGTAGTGTCTCCAATAAGCAAGCGCTATCCATGGTGCTGAATCTAAAATGGGCTGGCTGCTAAGATTTACATTCCTGTTTTAAAATAAAGATAGCAAGAGAACGAAGAAAAATTGATAATAGGAGTAAATTAGAAAGTTGTTTAAAATTGCTGCTCTATCTGAATCATGAAAGAAAAAAATTGGGTTCAGTGTCCCTTTAATGCAAGTTTATGAAAGGAAGAGAAAAAACGGACGCTCCTCAACTACGCCCTGTCTGTTCAGAATCAAGTGGCTAAAGTTACAGTGTTCCTGCAGCTATGTATTAAATTAGTAGTTATTCATGTAGCACACTGAATGTTATTGGATGAATATATTTAAAGGGACAGTCAAGTCAAAATTAAACTTCCATGATTCAGATAGGGAATGAAATTTTAAACAACTTTCCAATTTACTTTTATCATCAAATTTTATTTGTTCTCTTGGTATTCTTTTTCTAAACCCTTGAAGGCCACCTCTTATCTGAATGCATTTGACAGTTTTCACAGCTAGAGGGTGTTAGTTCATGTGTGCCATATAGATAACATTGTACTCACGCCCGTGGAGTTATTTATGAGTCAGCACTAATTGGCTAAAATGCAAGTCTGTCAAAATAACTGAAATAAGGGGGCAGTCTGCAGAAGCTTAGACACAAGGTAATCACAGAGGTTAAAAGTATATTAATATAACTGCGTTGGTTGTGCAAAACTGGTGAATGGGTAATAAAGGGATTATCTATCTTTTTAAACAATAACAATTCTGGTGTAGACCGTCCCTTTAACTATTGATAAAGCATGGTTGTGTGAGCATCTGACTTTATATACAGTACCAAGAGGAAATCCAAGAGCTGAATGAAGTAGCCCGACATCGGCCTCGCTCCACTCTGGTGTTGGGTATCCAGCAGGAGAACCGTCAGATCAGAGCATTACAGCAAGAGAATAAAGGTAACGAGACTTACTGCCTGTGTAGTTATTACAGATGGGACCGTGTGTACCAATAGCACATATATACCACTTATCATTGGCTTACTCAGTGTGCTCAGCTAGCTCCCAGTAGTGCAAGAGAATAAAGGTAACGAGACTTACTGCCTGTGTAGTTATTACAGATGGGACCGTGTGTACCAATAGCACATATATACCACTTATCATTGGCTCACTCAGTGTGTTCAGCTAGCTCCCATTAGTGCAGTGCAAGAGAATAAAGGTAACAAGACTTACTGTCGGTGTAGTTATTACAGATGGGACCATGTGTACCAATAGCACCTATATACCACTCAGTGTGCTCAGCTAGCTCCCAGTAGTGCAGTGCAAGAGAATAAAGGTAACAAGACTTACTGTCGGTGTAGTTATTACAGATGGGACCGTGTGTACCAATAGCACATATATACCACTCAGTGTGCTCAGCTAGCTCCCAGTAGTGCAGTGCAAGAGAATAAAGGTAACGAGACTTACTGTCGGTGTAGTTATTACAGATGGGACCATGTGTACCAATAGCACCTATATACCACTTATCATTGGCTCACTCAGTGTGTTCAGCTAGCTCCCAGTAGTGCAGTGCAAGAGAATAAAGGTAACGAGACTTACTGTCGGTGTAGTTATTACAGATGGGACCGTGTGTAGCAATAGCACATATATACCACTCAGTGTGCTCAGCTAGCTCCCAGTAGTGCAAGAGAATAAAGGTAACGAGACTTACTGTCGGTGTAGTTGTTACAGATGGGACCGTGTGTAGCAATAGCACATATATACCACTCAGTGTGCTCAGCTAGCTCCCAGTAGTGCAGTGCAAGAGAATAAAGGTAACAAGACTTACTGTCGGTGTAGTTATTACAGATGGGACCGTGTGTAGCAATAGCACATATATACCACTTATCATTGGCTCACTCAGTGTGTTCAGCTAGTTCCCAGTAGTGCAGTGCAAGAGAATAAAGGTAACGAGACTTACTGTCTGTGTAGTTATTACAGATTCTCTGACCTCTTCTGTGTGTAGCAATAGCACAAATGATCTGTACTTGATACAAGAATGAGCAGCTTATTTATGTGATCAGAGAGCAAGCGACTGATTGTGGTTTGCACATATATACCACTCAGTGTGCTCAGCTAGCTCCCAGTAGTGCAGTGCAAGAGAATAAAGGTAACGAGACTTACTGTCGGTGTAGTTATTACAGATGGGACCGTGTGCAGCAATAGCACAAATGATCTGTACTTGATACAAGAATAAGGCAGCTTATTTATGTGATCAGAGAGCAAGCGACTGATTGTGGTTTGCACATATATATACCACTCAGTGTGCTCAGCTAGCTCCCAGTAGTGCAGTGCAAGAGAATAAAGGTAACAAGACTTACTGTCGGTGTAGTTATTACAGATGGGACCGTGTGCAGCAATAGCACAAATGATCTGTACTTGATACTGTACAAGAATAAGGCAGCTTATTTATGTGATCAGAGAGCAAGCGACTGATTGTGGGTTGCACATATATATACCACTCAGTGTGCTCAGCTAGCTCCCAGTAGTGCAGTGCAAGAGAATAAAGGTAACGAGACTTACTGTCGGTGTAGTTATTACAGATGGGACTGTGTGTAGCAATAGCACAAATGATCTGTACTTGATACAAGAATGAGCAGCTTATTTATGTGATCAGAGAGCAAGCGACTGATTGTGGTTAGCACATATATACCACTCAGTGTGCTCAGCTAGCTCCCAGTAGTGCAGTGCAAGAGAATAAAGGTAACAAGACTTACTGTCGGTGTAGTTATTACAGATGGGACCGTGTGTAGCAATAGCACAAATGATCTGTACTTGATACAAGAATGAGCAGCTTATTTATTTTATCAGAGAGCAGGCGGCTGATTGTGGGTTGCACATATATACCACTCAGTGTGCTCAGCTAGCTCCCAGTAGTGCAGTGCAAGAGAATAAAGCAGTTTTGATATGGTTATGTCTGATTCATGAAAGAAAATTTTTGTTTAATTTTTTTTAAGGTTTATAGAAGCCTTTTAATTTACTCTAATACCCTAAATAACACTTTAATGTATAGGATTATGTCACCTTAGTTGCTCATTCTGATTATTATAACTTTTTAAAGAGACCGGAAAGTTAAACTTTCATGGGTCAGATAGAGCAGCAATTTTAAGAGACTTTTCAATTTATCTAATTTACTTCATTCCCTTGCTATCCTTTGCTGAATTGCATACTTGGGTATGCTCAGTAACAACAATGCACTACTGGGAGCTAGCTGCTTATTAGTGGCTACACACATATGCCTCTTGTCATGGACTCACCAGATTTGCTCAGCTAGCTCCCAGTAGTGCACTATTGCTGACATAACTATGTGACATAACTATTTGTTTAACGCCTGTGCATGGCTCCTACACATAGCGATATGCAATCAACAATGCTGTTGTAACATTTTGAAAGTTTTACAGAATTATTATTTCTCACTTTTAGGTCTTTTAAATGTAATAAATACTAAACCAAACTGTGTTTATTAGTTTCCAGTGAGCAGTAGAACTGGCCAGACTCTGTGTATATTAAAATACTGACATCAACACACAGAGGGCTTTGTTTATCATTTAAGGAGAGGACATATTCACCCCTGTCCTCCCAAGCTCTCCTGCGGCGGGCAGCAACCTGCTGCCGGAATTTAACATTGTACACAAGCGCTATTTTGTGCTCCTGTGCAATCCCCCCCCCCCCTCCTTGCACACGCACAGCCAGTCACGTGGGGAAAGGAGCTGTCAATCATAGGGCAGGGAAGCATTGCTCTGATGACTGCTGCTTGATAAATACTGACTGTAGGTTCTCTAGTGAGGGTTGGAGAAATACTGACTGTAGGTTCTCTTGTGAGGGCTGGAGAAATACTGACTGTAGGTTCTCTTGTGAGGGCTGGAGAAATACTGACTGTAGGTTCTCTTGTGAGGGCTGGAGAAATACTGACTGTAGGTTCTCTTGTGAGGGCTGGAGAAATACTGACTGTAGGTTCTCTTATGTGGGCTGGAGAAATACTGACTGTAGGTTCTCTTGTGTCTGATGAACGCTGCTTGATAAATACTGACTGTAGGTTCTCTTGTAAGGGCTGGAGAAATACTGACTGTTGGTTCTCTTGTGTCTGATGACCGCTGCTTGATAAATACTGACTGTAGGTTCTCTTGTGAGGGCTGGAGAAATACTGACTGTTGGTTCTCTTGTGTCTGATGACCGCTGCTTGATAAATACTGACTGTAGGTTCTCTTGTGAGGGCTGGAGAAATACTGACTGTTGGTTCTCTTGTGTCTGATGAATGCTGCTTGATAAATACTGACTGTAGGTTCTCTTGTGAGGGCTGGAGAAATACGGACCGTAGGTTCTCTTGTGAGGGCTGGAGAAATATTGACTGTAGGTTTTCTTGTGTCTGATGACCGCTGCTTGATAAATACTGACTGTAGGTTCTCTTGTGAGGGCTGGAGAATTACTGACTGTAGGTTCTCTTGTGAGGGCTGGAGAAATACTGACTGTAGGTTCTCTTGTGAGGGCTGGAGAAATACTGACTGTAGGTTCTCTTGTGAGGGCTGGAGAAATGCTGACTGTAGGTTCTCTTGTGAGGACTGGAGAAATGCTGACTGTAGGTTCTCTTGTGAGGGCTGGAGAAATGCTGACTGTAGGTTCTCTTGTGAGGGCTGGAGAAATGCTGACTGTAGGTTCTCTTGTGAGGGCTGGAGAAATGCTGACTGTAGGTTCTCTTGTGAGGGCTAGAGAAATGCTGACTGTAGGTTCTCTTGTGAGGGCTGGAGAAATGCTGACTGTAGGTTCTCTTGTGAGGGCTGGAGAAATGCTGACTGTAGGTTCTCTTGTGAGGGCTGGAGAAATGCTGACTGTAGGTTCTCTTGTGAGGGCTGGAGAAATGCTGACTGTAGGTTCTCTTGTGAGGGCTAGAGAAATGCTGACTGTAGGTTCTCTTGTGAGGGCTAGATAAATGCTGACTGTAGGTTCTCTTGTGAGGACTGGAGAAATGCTGACTGTAGGTTCTCTTGTGAGGGCTGGAGAAATGCTGACTGTAGGTTCTCTTGTGAGGGCTGGAGAAATGCTGACTGTAGGTTCTCTTGTGAGGGCTGGAGAAATGCTGACTGTAGGTTCTCTTGTGAGGGCTGGAGAAATGCTGACTGTAGGTTCTCTTGTGAGGGCTGGAGAAATGCTGACTGTAGGTTCTCTTGTGAGGGCTGGAGAAATGCTGACTGTAGGTTCTCTTGTGAGGGCTGGAGAAATGCTGACTGTAGGTTCTCTTGTGAGGGCTGGAGAAATGCTGACTGTAGGTTCTCTTGTGAGGGCTGGAGAAATGCTGACTGTAGGTTCTCTTGTGAGGGCTGGAGAAATGCTGACTGTAGGTTCTCTTGTGAGGGCTGGAGAAATGCTGACTGTAGGTTCTCTTGTGAGGGCTGGAGAAATGCTGACTGTAGGTTCTCTTGTGAGGGCTGGAGAAATGCTGACTGTAGGTTCTCTTGTGAGGGCTGGAGAAATGCTGACTGTAGGTTCTCTTGTGAGGGCTGGAGAAATGCTGACTGTAGGTTCTCTTGTGAGGGCTGGAGAAATGCTGACTGTAGGTTCTCTTGTGAGGGCTGGAGAAATGCTGACTGTAGGTTCTCTTGTGAGGGCTGGAGAAATGCTGACTGTAGGTTCTCTTGTGAGGGCTGGAGAAATGCTGACTGTAGGTTCTCTTGTGAGGGCTGGAGAAATGCTGACTGTAGGTTCTCTTGTGAGGGCTGGAGAAATGCTGACTGTAGGTTCTCTTGTGAGGGCTGGAGAAATGCTGACTGTAGGTTCTCTTGTGAGGGCTGGAGAAATGCTGACTGTAGGTTCTCTTGTGAGGGCTGGAGAAATGCTGACTGTAGGTTCTCTTGTGAGGGCTGGAGAAATGCTGACTGTAGGTTCTCTTGTGAGGGCTGGAGAAATGCTGACTGTAGGTTCTCTTGTGAGGGGCTGGAGAAATGCTGACTGTAGGTTCTCTTGTGAGGGCTGGAGAAATGCTGACTGTAGGTTCTCTTGTGAGGGCTGGAGAAATGCTGACTGTAGGTTCTCTTGTGAGGGCTGGAGAAATGCTGACTGTAGGTTCTCTTGTGAGGGCTGGAGAAATGCTGACTGTAGGTTCTCTTGTGAGGGCTGGAGAAATGCTGACTGAAGGTTCTCTTGTGAGGGCTGGAGAAATGCTGACTGTAGGTTCTCTTGTGAGGGCTGGAGAAATGCTGACTGTAGGTTCTCTTGTGAGGGCTGGAGAAATGCTGACTGTAGGTTCTCTTGTGAGGGCTGGAGAAATGCTGACTCTAGGTTCTCTTGTGAGGGCTGGAGAAATGCTGACTGTAGGTTCTCTTGTGAGGGCTGGAGAAATACTGACTGTAGGTTCTCTTGTGTCTGATGACCGCTGCTTGATAAATACTGACTAGGTTCTCTTGTGAGGGCTAGAGAAATACTGACTGTAGGTTCTCTTGTGAGGGCTGGAGAAATACTGACTGTAGGTTCTCTTGTGAGGGCTGGAGAAATACTGACTGTAGGTTCTCTTGTGAGGGCTGGAGAAATACTGACTGTAGGTTCTCTTGTGAGGGCTGGAGAAATACTGACTGTAGGTTCTCTTGTGTCTGATGACCGCTGCTTGATAAATACTGACTGTAGGTTCTCTTGTGAGGGCTGGAGAAATACTGACTGTAGGTTCTCTTGTGAGGGCTGGAGAAATACTGACTGTAGGTTCTCTTGTGTCTGATGACCGCTGCTTGATAAATACTGACTGTAGGTTCTCTTGTGAGGGCTGGAGAAATACTGACTAGGTTCTCTTGTGAGGGCTGGAGAAATACTGACTGTAGGTTCTCTTGTGAGGGCTGGAGAAATGCTGACTGTAGGTTCTCTTGTGAGGGCTGGAGAAATGCTGACTGTAGGTTCTCTTGTGAGGGCTGGAGAAATGCTGACTGTAGGTTCTCTTGTGAGGGCTGGAGAAATACTGACTGTAGGTTCTCTTGTGAGGGCTGGAGAAATACTGACTGTAGGTTCTCTTGTGTCTGATGAACGCTGCTTGATAAATACTGACTGTAGGTTCTCTTGTAAGGGCTGGAGAAATACTGACTGTTGGTTCTCTTGTGTCTGATGACCGCTGCTTGATAAATACTGACTGTAGGTTCTCTTGTGAGGGCTGGAGAAATACTGACTGTTGGTTCTCTTGTGTCTGATGACCGCTGCTTGATAAATACTGACTGTAGGTTCTCTTGTGAGGGCTGGAGAAATACTGACTGTTGGTTCTCTTGTGTCTGATGAATGCTGCTTGATAAATACTGACTGTAGGTTCTCTTGTGAGGGCTGGAGAAATACGGACTGTAGGTTCTCTTGTGAGGGCTGGAGAAATATTGACTGTAGGTTCTCTTGTGTCTGATGACCGCTGCTTGATAAATACTGACTGTAGGTTCTCTTGTGAGGGCTGGAGAATTACTGACTGTAGGTTCTCTTGTGAGGGCTGGAGAAATGCTGACTGTAGGTTCTCTTGTGAGGGCTAGAGAAATGCTGACTGTAGGTTCTCTTGTGAGGGCTAGATAAATGCTGACTGTAGGTTCTCTTGTGAGGACTGGAGAAATGCTGACTGTAGGTTCTCTTGTGAGGGCTGGAGAAATGCTGACTGTAGGTTCTCTTGTGAGGGCTGGAGAAATGCTGACTGTAGGTTCTCTTGTGAGGGCTGGAGAAATGCTGACTGTAGGTTCTCTTGTGAGGGCTGGAGAAATGCTGACTGTAGGTTCTCTTGTGAGGGCTGGAGAATTGCTGACTGTAGGTTCTCTTGTGAGGGCTGGAGAAATGCTGACTGTAGGTTCTCTTGTGAGGGCTGGAGAAATGCTGACTGTAGGTTCTCTTGTGAGGGCTGGAGAAATGCTGACTGTAGGTTCTCTTGTGAGGGCTGGAGAAATGCTGACTGTAGGTTCTCTTGTGAGGGCTGGAGAAATGCTGACTGTAGGTTCTCTTGTGAGGGCTGGAGAAATGCTGACTGTAGGTTCTCTTGTGAGGGCTGGAGAAATGCTGACTGTAGGTTCTCTTGTGAGGGCTGGAGAAATGCTGACTGTAGGTTCTCTTGTGAGGGCTGGAGAAATGCTGACTGTAGGTTCTCTTGTGAGGGCTGGAGAAATGCTGACTGTAGGTTCTCTTGTGAGGGCTGGAGAAATGCTGACTGTAGGTTCTCTTGTGAGGGCTGGAGAAATGCTGACTGTAGGTTCTCTTGTGAGGGCTGGAGAAATGCTGACTGTAGGTTCTCTTGTGAGGGCTGGAGAAATGCTGACTGTAGGTTCTCTTGTGAGGGCTGGAGAAATGCTGACTGTAGGTTCTCTTGTGAGGGCTGGAGAAATGCTGACTGTAGGTTCTCTTGTGAGGGCTGGAGAAATGCTGACTGTAGGTTCTCTTGTGAGGGCTGGAGAAATGCTGACTGTAGGTTCTCTTGTGAGGGCTGGAGAAATGCTGACTGTAGGTTCTCTTGTGAGGGCTGGAGAAATGCTGACTGTAGGTTCTCTTGTGAGGGCTGGAGAAATGCTGACTGTAGGTTCTCTTGTGAGGGCTGGAGAAATGCTGACTGTAGGTTCTCTTGTGAGGGCTGGAGAAATGCTGACTGTAGGTTCTCTTGTGAGGGCTGGAGAAATGCTGACTGTAGGTTCTCGTGTGAGGGCTGGAGAAATGCTGACTGTAGGTTCTCTTGTGAGGGCTGGAGAAATGCTGACTGTAGGTTCTCTTGTGAGGGCTGGAGAAATGCTGACTGTAGGTTCTCTTGTGAGGGCTGGAGAAATGCTGACTGAAGGTTCTCTTGTGAGGGCTGGAGAAATGCTGACTGTAGGTTCTCTTGTGAGGGCTGGAGAAATGCTGACTGTAGGTTCTCTTGTGAGGGCTGGAGAAATGCTGACTGTAGGTTCTCTTGTGAGGGCTGGAGAAATACTGACTGTAGGTTCTCTTGTGTCTGATGACCGCTGCTTGATAAATACTGACTAGGTTCTCTTGTGAGGGCTAGAGAAATACTGACTGTAGGTTCTCTTGTGAGGGCTGGAGAAATACTGACTGTAGGTTCTCTTGTGAGGGCTGGAGAAATACTGACTGTAGGTTCTCTTGTGAGGGCTGGAGAAATACTGACTGTAGGTTCTCTTGTGAGGGCTGGAGAAATACTGACTGTAGGTTCTCTTGTGTCTGATGACCGCTGCTTGATAAATACTGACTGTAGGTTTTCTTGTGAGGGCTGGAGAAATACTGACTGTAGGTTCTCTTGTGAGGGCTGGAGAAATACTGACTGTAGGTTCTCTTGTGTCTGATGACCGCTGCTTGATAAATACTGACTGTAGGTTCTCTTGTGAGGGCTGGAGAAATACTGACTAGGTTCTCTTGTGAGGGCTGGAGAAATGCTGACTGTAGGTTCTCTTGTGAGGGCTGGAGAAATGCTGACTGTAGGTTCTCTTGTGAGGGCTGGAGAAATGCTGACTGTAGGTTCTCTTGTGAGGGCTGGAGAAATGCTGACTGTAGGTTCTCTTGTGAGGGCTGGAGAAATGCTGACTGTAGGTTCTCTTGTGAGGGCTGGAGAAATGCTGACTGTAGGTTCTCTTGTGAGGGCTGGAGAAATGCTGACTGTAGGTTCTCTTGTGAGGGCTGGAGAAATGCTGACTGTAGGTTCTCTTGTGAGGGCTGGAGAAATGCTGACTGTAGGTTCTCTTGTGAGGGCTGGAGAAATGCTGACTGTAGGTTCTCTTGTGAGGGCTGGAGAAATGCTGACTGTAGGTTCTCTTGTGAGGGCTGGAGAAATGCTGACTGTAGGTTCTCTTGTGAGGGCTGGAGAAATGCTGACTGTAGGTTCTCTTGTGAGGGCTGGAGAAATGCTGACTGTAGGTTCTCTTGTGAGGGCTGGAGAAATGCTGACTGTAGGTTCTCTTGTGAGGGCTGGAGAAATGCTGACTGTAGGTTCTCTTGTGAGGGCTGGAGAAATGCTGACTGTAGGTTCTCTTGTGAGGGCTGGAGAAATGCTGACTGTAGGTTCTCTTGTGAGGGCTGGAGAAATGCTGACTGTAGGTTCTCTTGTGAGGGCTGGAGAAATGCTGACTGTAGGTTCTCTTGTGAGGGCTGGAGAAATGCTGACTGTAGGTTCTCTTGTGAGGGCTGGAGAAATGCTGACTGTAGGTTCTCTTGTGAGGGCTGGAGAAATGCTGACTGTAGGTTCTCTTGTGAGGGCTGGAGAAATGCTGACTGTAGGTTCTCTTGTGAGGGCTGGAGAAATGCTGACTGTAGGTTCTCTTGTGAGGGCTGGAGAAATGCTGACTGTAGGTTCTCTTGTGAGGGCTGGAGAAATGCTGACTGTAGGTTCTCTTGTGAGGGCTGGAGAAATGCTGACTGTAGGTTCTCTTGTGAGGGCTGGAGAAATGCTGACTGTAGGTTCTCTTGTGAGGGCTGGAGAAATGCTGACTGTAGGTTCTCTTGTGAGGGCTGGAGAAATGCTGACTGTAGGTTCTCTTGTGAGGGCTGGAGAAATGCTGACTGTAGGTTCTCTTGTGAGGGCTGGAGAAATGCTGACTGTAGGTTCTCTTGTGAGGGCTGGAGAAATGCTGACTGTAGGTTCTCTTGTGAGGGCTGGAGAAATGCTGACTGTAGGTTCTCTTGTGAGGGCTGGAGAAATGCTGACTGTAGGTTCTCTTGTGAGGGCTGGAGAAATGCTGACTGTAGGTTCTCTTGTGAGGGCTGGAGAAATGCTGACTGTAGGTTCTCTTGTGAGGGCTGGAGAAATGCTGACTGTAGGTTCTCTTGTGAGGGCTGGAGAAATGCTGACTGTAGGTTCTCTTGTGAGGGCTGGAGAAATGCTGACTGTAGGTTCTCTTGTGAGGGCTGGAGAAATGCTGACTGTAGGTTCTCTTGTGAGGGCTGGAGAAATGCTGACTGTAGGTTCTCTTGTGAGGGCTGGAGAAATACTGACTGCAGGTTCTCTTGTGTCTGATGACCGCTGCTTGATAAATACTGACTGTAGGTTCTCTTGTGAGGGCTGGAGAAATGTTGACTGTAGGTTCTCTTGTGAGGGCTGGAGAAATGCTGACTGTAGGTTCTCTTGTGAGGGCTGGAGAAATACTGACTGCAGGTTCTCTTGTGTCTGATGACCGCTGCTTGATAAATACTGACTGTAGGTTCTCTTGTGAGGGCTGGAGAAATGCTGACTGTAGGTTCTCTTGTGAGGGCTGGAGAAATGCTGACTGTAGGTTCTCTTGTGAGGGCTGGAGAAATGTTGACTGTAGGTTCTCTTGTGAGGGCTGGAGAAATGCTGACTATAGGTTCTCTTGTGAGGGCTGGAGAAATGCTGACTGTAGGTTCTCTTGTGAGGGCTGGAGAAATACTGACTGTAGGTTCTCTTGTGTCTGATGACCGCTGCTTGATAAATACTGACTGTAGGTTCTCTTGTGAGGGATGGAGAAATACTGACTAGGTTCTCTTGTGAGGGCTAGAGAAATACTGACTGTAGGTTCTCTTGTGAGGGCTGGAGAAATACTGACTGTAGGTTCTCGTGAGGGCTGGAGAAATACTGACTGTAGGTTCTCTTGTGAGGGCTGGAGAAATACTGACTGTAGGTTCTCTTGTGAGGGCTGGAGAAATACTGACTGTAGGTTCTCTTGTGAGGGCTGGAGAAATACTGACTGTAGGTTCTCTTGTGAGGGCTGGAGAAATACTGACTGTAGGTTCTCTTGTGAGGGCTGGAGAAATACTGACTGTAGGTTCTCTTGTGAGGGCTGGAGAAATACTGACTGTAGGTTCTCTTGTGAGGGCTGGAGAAATACTGACTGTAGGTTCTCTTGTGAGGGCTGGAGAAATACTGACTGTAGGTTCTCTTGTGAGGGCTGGAGAAATACTGACTGTAGATTCTCTTGTGTCTGATGACCGCTGCTTGATAAATACTGACTGTAGGTTCTCTTGTGAGGGCTGGAGAAATGCTGACTGTAGGTTCTCTTGTGAGGGCTGGAGAAATACTGGCTGTAGGTTCTTTTGTGAGGGCTGGAGAAATACTGACTGTAGGTTCTCTTGTGAGGGCTGGAGAAATACTGACTGTAGGTTCTCTTGTGAGGGCTGGAGAAATACTGACTGTAGGTTCTCTTGTGAGGGCTGGAGAAATACTGACTGTAGGTTCTCTTGTGAGGGCTGGAGAAATACTGACTGTAGGTTCTCTTGTGAGGGCTGGAGAAATACTGACTGTAGGTTCTCTTGTGAGGGCTGGAGAAATACTGACTATAGGTTCTCTTGTGAGGGCTGGAGAAATACTGACTGTAGGTTCTCTTGTGAGGGCTGGAGAAATACTGACTGTAGGTTCTCTTGTGAGGGCTGGAGAAATACTGACTGTAGGTTCTCTTGTGTCTGATGACCGCTGCTTGATAAATACTGACTGTAGGTTCTCTTGTGAGGGCTGGAGAAATGCTGACTGTAGGTTCTCTTGTGAGGGCTGGAGAAATGCTGACTGTAGGTTCTCTTGTGAGGGCTGGAGAAATGCTGACTGTAGGTTCTCTTGTGAGGGCTGGAGAAATACTGACTGTAGGTTCTCTTGTGAGGGCTGGAGAAATACTGACTGTAGGTTCTCTTGTGAGGGCTGGAGAAATACTGACTGTAGGTTCTCTTGTGAGGGCTGGAGAAATACTGACTGTAGGTTCTCTTGTGAGGGCTGGAGAAATACTGACTGTAGGTTCTCTTGTGAGGGCTGGAGAAATACTGACTGTAGGTTCTCTTGTGAGGGCTGAAGAAATACTGACTGTAGGTTCTCTTGTGAGGGCTGGAGAAATACTGACTGTAGGTTCTCTTGTGAGGGCTGGAGAAATACTGACTGCAGGTTCTCTTGTGAGGGCTGGAGAAATACTGACTGTAGGTTCTCTTGTGTCTGATGACCACTGCTTGATAAATACTGACTGTAGGTTCTCTTGTGAGGGCTGGAGAAATACTGACTGTAGGTTCTCTTGTGAGGGCTGGAGAAATACTGACTGTAGGTTCTCTTGTGAGGGCTGGAGAAATACTGACTGTAGGTTCTCTTGTGAGGGCTGGAGAAATACTGACTGTCGGTTCTCTTGTGAGGGCTGGAGAAATACTGACTGTAGGTTCTCTTGTGTCTGATGACCGCTGCTTGATAAATACTGACTGTAGGTTCTCTTGTGAGGGCTGTAGAAATGGAGCCCATAATGTTCCTCATCCAGCTTCACTCTTGCTTGTCTGGTCTATTATATATTGATTTAAACCTTTTATAGAATTACGGACATCTCTTGAAGAGCATCAGTCAGCGCTGGAGCTTATCATGAGCAAATACAGAGAGCAGATGTTCAGGCTGCTGATGACCAGCAAGAAGGAGGATCCTGGAATCGTTATGAAGTTGAAGGAGCAGCATTCCAAGGTACAAAAGTATGCTTAAAGGGACATGAAAGTCAGCAGTTTTCTTTCATGATTCAGAACATACAGTTTTAAACAAGCCTCTAATTTTGTTGAATCTTTTGTTGAAAAGCAGGGACATAAGCTCATGAGCGTGCACGTGTCTAGAGCACTATATGGCAGCAATTTTGTAAAGAGCACTAGATGGCATCACTATTTCCTGTCATGTAATGCTCTGGACAACTAGCTAGGTATCTCTTCAACAAAGAATAACATGGAAACAAAGCAAGCAATAGAAGTAAATTAGAAGCTTTTTTTAAATGGTTTATTCTGTCTGAAACACAAAAGAACATCTTTGTGTTTCATATCCCTTTAACTTTCATGTTTAAATAGAGCATGCTACATTAAGGCACTGTTTAATGTACTCCTCCCAGTAGTGCTTTGCTGCCCTAGAACAATAGCTGAATAATAAAATGCTCTAACACAGAGCATTTATTTGCATTTTATGTCCCTTTAATATAATCTGATACATCTTGAGAATATGTTTTTGTTCTTTGGATCAGTTTGTTATATTGGAAAATCTAATCATGTGACAGCTGGAAATAAAATGTAACAATTTTAAGGATCAGGTAAAGGGTGTTCTGTAGTCAAACCAAACTTGTTATTCTGTTATAGTAAATGCTCACTAAACATTAATTTGTAGTAGTAATTTGTAGAGCGCCAACAGATTCGGCAGCGCTATAAACATAGGTATTGTAGCATTAATAGAGAACAAATAGGTAGAGGGCCCAGCCAAGAGTTGCACTGTTGTAAATCAGATCTCATGCAGGTGATCTACAAAACAGCTGTCCGTTTAGGTTTCATGCTAAGGGGGTTCAAGGGGATGACGAAAGGAGGTGAGGAACAAAGGTACCAGAAGGTTTTTGTATATTATATGCATCCCTGAACAGTAGAGTTTTTTTTTTTTTTCAAATATTTTTTTTATTGAAGTTAAAACATATATCATCTAAACAAGGACTCGCCCTAAGGCAAAGGTTACAACAACAAAAAATAGTACATTGTCTATACCAAGGCATTATTAAGAAAGCAATATGCACATACAGGAAGAAAAAATACATTTCAGGTCTGGTTATGAAGATAGACAATATCTTTGGCGAGATTAAATATAACTTCTTTTTATATTATCAGCGTATGAGCTCCACATTCTAATAAAATATTACCTAATACCAAAATATCAGCCTGTGGAGGGTTCAAAAAAGTATCAGCCACTCTTGGGCTGAGATATATAAGGGGAAGGGGATATTCAGCGGGTAAGCACCGCTATATGTATAGGAGAAGGGGGTGGGAGGACGAAGCCAACTATAAATGTAAGTAGCATAGGGCACCTGGAGTGAGCTTAGGAGTACCCAAATGTAGAGACCGTAGGCCTGGCAGCTGGATTACTAAAAAGATAGATCAGATATGCCTTGGGAAATTAGTCTATTTAAGAGTAGGTAGTGGGGTAAAGTGACATCTTAATGCTAGGCGAAGTAGCTAAATAGTGGCTAAAGGCTACTCTGCTGATTCTTTTAGGGAGACTCAAACGTTACAAAAATAGACAATAGAGAAATGCATGCATGTCACACTGATAGTAATTCACATAGGTGTTCAGGACTGGCCTAACGATTAATGCAACAGGTAATATATAAACTTATCCAAACATTGCAGATCAAATGTGTCTGCTAGCTGAGAAGGAGTATGATACATAATACACTTTCAACATAACATTTGAAAAGATAGTGAACGGTTATGTCTGGGACATATAAGAACAAGCATTTCTCATACGCTCTTGCGTGGGGACAGTAAATCCTTAAGGAAACTGTGCATCCTTTTACATACCGACTTAGCAGAACTCTATGGCTTTAGATATATAGAACATAACCAAAATTTGGATGGACTTAGAAAAACAGAACATTTAAATCTCAGTATGCTGAGTATATAGGGAGCATTACAGCAGATAGACCTAAATATATGTCACAAAATGGAACAGTCTTCCATATCTATATTGACACCCCAAGCTTATCATAGTGCAGCTATGCATGAGACAGAAATATATGAGCAGTATACATTAGGAGAGTAAATGACCTCTAATAAAAAGTAACATTAAGAAATTAAGATATAAACAACCTATAGGATACAATCAATATTCCAATTGCTTAAGTCAGAGATCATTAGCTGTAGATTAGGTAGAATAGGCTTATCTGTTAACTCTAGGTTTAAGTCACTTTTTAACTTTGAAAGTATCTGGGTGCATCAGGTTTCTCAGTCTTGATAAAGGATAGCAGACCCAACTTGTCAAACATATATCATCACAGCAGATAGACCTAAATATATGTCACAAAATGGAGAAATCTTCCATATCTATATTGACATCCCAAGCTTATAATAGTGCAGCTATGCATGAGACAGAAATATATGAGCAGTATACATTAGGAGAGTAAAGACCTCTAATAAAGAGTAACATTAAGAAATTAAGATATAAACAACCCATAAGTTACAATTAACATTCTAATTTCTTTAGTCACTTAGTAGTGTTGATAAGTAGAGGTAAGGAGGGGCTGTTTAACTAGAATTAGTTGATATTGGGAATGTCTTTCAACGTAAGAAAGTTGGGTGTGCTATGCCTCATTAAAGTAGTGAATATCTTTAGAGCTCTTTAGATCTATAGTGTTACTGCGCATTAAACTAGCTAGATATCCATATTCTTAGGGTGGGGTACAGATTAGTTTACTGAATATGATGCAAACCTTCTGGGAGGGATTAACATCTGTACAGGGCTCTATCAGGGACATATGGGGCCCATTAAATATAGAGAACCTTGGCTACAGCTATGGCTATAGCAAGGATTACTGCTAGCACATATATAAAAAGGACAGTTAATGACATTTGCAGTAGGAAAATAGAAATGCAAGCATCAAGGCTCACTACATACAGCTCTATATCCACCACCAAGTCGTATCTTAACCTTATAAATTGTGACAGTTTAAACAGAATGGCAATAAAAATAAAATAGGAAATAAAATAGCATGTAGAAGCTAACATTAGTACTAGACCCAGCTTATCCACATATCAACAGTCCCTAAATGAAGCTCTTAAGGAGGGGGACTCAAAGTTGTAATAATTCCAAAAATATGCAGTGTACATGTAATATAAACATATGGCATCTGACACTTTATAAAAACAAAACTGGAGCAAACAAAAACACAGACTTAGATAACCTTAGATTAAGCAGGATGAGCTAAAAAAGGTAGTCTGACCCTCATTTAAACATAAAACTAAATAGTTATCATTGGTAAATTGAGAGCTATAGAAAAGGTCAATACAAACTACATATTTACGCTGGAATAGAGTAATTTGTCACAGTTGATGCAGCCATGTAAGGCAATCCTAACACATCTTCAAAGTTAGGTATAGGGACATAGAGCAAGCAATCTTCTGTGTAGTGCCGCAAAGGGCTAGAAGTGTCCATGTTAGGGAAAGTTCATCCGATCCCCTGTCTGTTCAGCAGGAAAATACCTGTTGTGTCGTCTAAACAGATTAGGGCAAAAATCAGTGGCAAAGAGTAGTCCCCTCTCAGGCATAAATGAATCATGTATCTGACGCCATGACTATGGATAGTAGTGTTTGTGAGTTTTGAATGTGAGGTCTCACCATCCACTGGAGCGCGGTTAAAATCTTTCACCTTATCTGTGTCGGGAGGCCCCAACAAGGAGGAAGCATCAGGCTCCCAGATGTAATCCTGTGTCAGCAGAATAGTAGGCAGTAGATCTCCATCGCGGTAGCCAGGCACCTTCCTGTTAACACAAGCCGACATGTCTAATGGCTGCCCCAGCACCTCCTTCTGAGATATCCGTTCCGGTGCTTCTGCGGTATTAACCGCGAGTGTTGGACAATCAGCTGACCCCATACTGAATCGGCCCCGTGAGTAGCAAGCTAGATCCTCGGCGCCATTATATTGCAGTGGTAATTGGCGTCGTGCAGTCAAAGGGGCTGCCAAGGGGGGCTCTTGAAGCGTGTCTCCGGGCAGGCTTCTGGGTATACTCCTCATTGCTGTGATCAGCGTGTCTGCGAGATCAGTGTAGCAGCTTGTTATCTGCTGGTCCAGACCTTGTAATAAGGTGTAGAGTAGTTCCAGGGACTCTTCCATGTTGAGAGCAGTTTCAGGCTCAGACCAATTGACCGGTATCAGCAGTGGTAGGCCCAAGTATCCAGCCTCACGCGGTATAGCAGCTCTCTATAGTGAGGGAGCTAAACACGGGGTTAGCATCCCAAATTGAGTTAG
This sequence comes from Bombina bombina, assembly GCF_027579735.1. Classification (NCBI taxonomy): domain Eukaryota; kingdom Metazoa; phylum Chordata; class Amphibia; order Anura; family Bombinatoridae; genus Bombina; species Bombina bombina. The sequence goes on from NC_069504.1 coordinate 1,124,884,121, forward strand.
GTAGAGTGTCTTTCCCTTATAGATCGTCTGATAGATAATTTGATATGAATTTAGCTCATTTTATTTCTATATTTAGTTACTTTAGCTAGGTATGGCCTAGGAGCTCAGAAGACACATGTCTGATCACCTCGGCTGTTGGCTCCGCCCCCGAACAGTAGAGTTTTTAAGGAACGCTTGAAACTTTGAAAACTAGGGGAGAGTCTTGTGGAGCGAGGTAGAGAGTTCCACAACATAGGGACCATTCTGCAGAAGTCCTGTAATTGAGAAGGTGATTTATCCTGGAGGCTAGAGAAAGCCAGTGAAGGGATTGGCAGAGAGGAGCAACGTGTAAGAAAAATTTAAATTGATTAAAACCAGAGAGGATGTAGTTGCAATAGTCAAGACGGGAGATGATGAGAGAGTGAATTAAATTGACTGTAAAGTTTAATGAATAAGTGCCTGCTGCCCTGTATCTGAAAATACTCCTAAAAACCGGGGCACTTTCATTCACTAAACTTTACAATGGTGCTTATTTTTTTTAATACTTACCTTTTTCTTTACGGAAAACAGACCAGCGATCCTCCACTCGCTTCTCCTGCTGTAGTTAGTACAGCAATGATGAATCCGGCTTTCTCCAATCATTGCGTTCCCCCTTTGGCATCCAGATCGTGAGGCTACACGATTGGGGGAAGCTGGATTCATCATTGCTGTGCTAACTACAGCAGGAGAAGCGGGTGGATGATCGCCGGTCTGTTTTCCATAAAGAAAGCTATTTTAAAAAATAATCTTCATTGTAAAGTTTAATGAATGAAAGTGCCCCGGTTTTTAAGAGTATTTTTAGATACAGGCACTTATTCAATAAACTTTACAATCACTTTAAAGTCTTGGTTGTGTCTTGTGTGAGGTAGTGGTGTATTTTAGAGATGCTTTTAAGGTGGAATGGTAGAAATTAGCTAAAGACTTTAATAGGAGGCGTGAAAGAAAGATCTGAGTCAAGATAAAAGGTTATTTTGATTAAAGCTTCAACAAAGGTTCTTTTCCATTCTCTAAAATGTTATCCTAGAAAAAAAAATTCAGTAGCACATATGGAAAAAAAAATAGCGTTTTATTTGCAGAATCTGGAATACATAATATCTGTTTGTCCATTTTTATTTTTCATATAGATAAGTTAGATCATATTTTGTATATTCAGACAGACACAGGAATCAGAAGTATTCTGGGGCTAAACAGCCTACACATGCTTTTTTAACAGTTTACAATGCAAACTCTTTATATCCCTTTAATTCATGTTTTATAAAATACAATTTACTTTTGTGTCTTTCATTATATCTGTTAGGATTTGCAGACGCATGTTGAAAAGATCAGTGAAATGACAGCAGTGATGAAACGCGCTATTGAGATTGATGACCAGCAGGGAACTAGCGAGTACGATCGTATCCTAAAGCTTGAGGTGAGCTGTACTACTTGACATAACATGATCATTGTTTATGCATTTAATTGTTTTTTTTATATGATTTACTTCATCATAAATTAACTTTCAGTATCACTCACTTTTTTTTTACCTTTTTACTCAACAGTACAATTGTAGATAAGGTTCATGTCTGTGCATTGGGTAGCACATGTATGTGTATGTACATATGTGCATACTAGCTGCATATTTGTAGGGATATTTATTCTGTATGTGTATGTACATATGTGCATACTAGCTGCATATTTGTAGGGATATTTATTCTGTATGTACTTATATGCATAATTGCTGCATATTTGTAAGGATATGTATTTTGTATGTGTATGTACTTATGTGCATAATAGCTGCATATTTGTAGGGATATGTATTCTGTATGTGTATGTACTTATGTGCATAATAGCTGCATATTTGTAGGGATATGTATTCTGTATGTGTATGTACTTATGTGCATAATAGTTGCTTATTTGTAGGGATATGTATTTTGTATATGTATGTACTTATGTGCATACTAGCTGCATATTTGTAGGGATATTTATTCTGTATGTACTTATATGCATAATTGCTGCATATTTGTAGGGATATGTATTCTGTATGTGTATGTACTTATGTGCATAATAGCTGCATATTTGTAGGGATATGTATTTTGTATGTGTATGTACTTATGTGCATAATAGCTGCTTATTTGTAGGGATATGTATTCTGTATGTGTGTGTGTATGTACTTATGTGCATAATAGCTGCATATTTGTAGGGATATGTATTCTGTGTGTATGTACTTATGTGCATAATAGTTGCATATTTGTAGGGATATGTATTGTGTATGTACTTATGTGCATAATAGCTGCATATTTGTAGGGATATGTATTCTGTATGTGTATGTACTTATGTGCATAATAGCTGCATATTTGTAGGGATATGTATTTTGTATGTGTATGTACTTATGTGCATAATAGCTGCATATTTGTAGGGATATGTATTGTGTATGTACTTATGTGCATAATAGCTGCATATTTGTAGGGATATGTATTTTGTATGTGTATGTACTTATGTGCATAATAGTTGCATATTTGTAGGGATATGTATTGTGTATGTACTTATGTGCATAATAGCTGCATATTTGTAGGGATATGTATTCTGTATGTGTATGTACTTATGTGCATAATAGCTGCATATTTGTAGGGATATGTATTTTGTATGTGTATGTACTTATGTGCATAATAGCTGCATATTTGTAGGGATATGTATTTTTGTATGTGTATGTACTTATGTGCATAATAGCTGCATATTTGTAGGGATATGTATTCTGTATGTGTATGTACTTATGTGCATAATAGTTGCTTATTTGTAGGTATATGTATTTTGTATGTGTATGTACTTGTGTGCATAATAGCTGCATATTTGTAGGGATATGTATTTTGTATGTGTATGTACTTATGTGCATAATAGCTGCATATTTGTAGGGATATGTATTCTGTATGTGTATGTACATATGTGCATAATAGCTGCATATTTTTAGGGATATGTATTCTTATTCTATATGTGTATTTATTTGAATAATAGCTGCATATTTGTAGGGATATGTATTTTGTATGTGTATGTACATATATGCATAATAGCTGCATATTTTTAGGGATATGTATTCTTATTCTATATGTGTATTTATGTGAATAATAGCTGCATATTTGTAGGGATATGTATTCTGTATGTGTGTGTACTTATGTGCATAATAGCTTCATATTTGTAGGGATATGTATTGTGTATGTACTTATGTACATAATAGTTGCTTATTTGTAGGGATATGTATTTTGTATGTGTATGTACTTATGTGCATAATAGCTGCATATTTGTAGGGATATGTATTTTGTATGTGTATGTACATATATGCATTATAGCTGCATATTTTTAGGGATATGTATTCTTATTCTATACGTGTATTTATGTGAATAATAGCTGCATATTTGTAGGGATATGTATTCTGTATGTGTGTGTACTTATGTGCATAATAGCTTCATATTTGTAGGGATATGTATTGTGTGTGTACTTATGTGCATAATAGCTGCATATTTGTAGGGATATGTATTCTTATTCTATTTGTGTATTTATGTGCATAATAGCTGCATATTTGTAGGGATATGTATTCTTATTCTATATGTGTATTTATGTGCATAATAGCTGCATATTTGTAGGGATATGTATTTTTTATGTGTATGTACATATATGCATAATAGCTGCATATTTTTAGGGATATGTATTCTTATTCTATATGTGTATTTATGTGAATAATTGCTGCATATTTGTAGGGATATGTATTCTGTATCTGTGTGTACTTATGTGCATAATAGCTGCTTATTTGTAGGGGTATGTATTCTGTATGTGTGTGTACTTATGTGCATAATAGCTGCATATTTGTAGGGATATGTATTCTGTATGTGTGTGTACTTATGTGAATAATAGTTGCTTTTTTGTAGGGATATGTATTTTGTATGTGTATGTACTTATGTGCATAATGGCTGCTTATTTGTAGGGATATGTATTTTGTATGTGTATGTACTTATGTGCATAATGGCTGCTTATTTGTAGGGATATGTATTCTGTATGTGTGTGTACTTATGTGCATAATAACTGCTTATTTGTAGGGATATGTATTCTGTAATGTATGTGTGTGTGTGCACTTATGTGCATAATAGCTGCTTATTTGTAGGGATATGTATTCTGTATGTGTGTGTACTTATGTACATAATAGCTGCATATTTGTAGGAGTATGTATTCTGTATGTGTATGTACTTATGTGCATAATAGCTGCTTATTTGTAGGGATATGTATTCTGTATGTGTGTGTACTTATGTGCATAATAGCTGCTTATTTGTAGGGATATGTATTCTGTATATGTGTGTACTTATGTACATAATAGCTGCATATTTGTAGGGGTATGTATTCTGTATGTGTATGCACTTATGTGCATAATAGCTGCTTATTTGTAGGGAAATGTATTCTGTATGTGTGTGTACTTATGTGCATAATAGCTGCTTATTTGTAGGGAAATGTATTCTGTATGTGTGTGTACTTATGTGCATAATAGCTGCTTATTTGTAGGGGTATGTATTCTGTATATGTGTGTACTTATGTGCATAATTTGTAGGGATATGTATTTTTCTTTGATCTCTTGGTATCTTTATTTGAATAAATATTCACATATTTATATAAATATTTTGAAATCCGGCCCATTTTTGGTTCAGAACCTGGGTAGCACTTCCCGATTGGTGGCTACATTAAGACACCGTTCAGAAAGTGCTACCCAGACGATGAACCAAAAATGGTCCCGCTCCTACACTTACAATCTTGTTTTTTCAAATAAAGATACCAAGACAACAAAGAAAAATTGATAATTTGAGGAAATTAGAAAGTTGCTTACAATTGCTGCTCTATTTGAATCATGAAAGTTTAATTTTGATTAAACTATTCCTTTAAATAGCCCATCCTGAATAGTCCCGTCCAGTGACTCTGATTTTCATGGTGGGATATCGATTTTCAGGTCATTTAGAGAACATGGAAGCCGGTCAGATGAAGATTTGCTTCTACAGATTTAGTAACATATTAAAAGTCAAGTGATATTGAATGCAATGGGCACATTATTTTGTTCTCAGGCTCACACAAACAGTATTGCTCAGTCTGGTATTATAAGTTGTTTGCCATTTGACCACGCCAGATAAATATGTAACGCCCTTAATAGTAAAGTGGTTGGCTATGCTTTGTGCTGGCACGCAATCTGAAATACCACTTTCTCATTTTAACACTATTTAAAACCTGGTATTCACTATTACTAGTTGCCATTGTACATTTAAATAGACCTTAAACTTGATATAGAAATAAATCAATGAAGGGTGAATTAAGCCTTGATAAATTGCAAAAGTAGGTTTCGCAAAGTGACCATCAATTAGGCAAACCAAATAAATGGGTCTGTCACACCCATTCAGTTTGTAATGTACTTTTGTATCCTTGTACTACTCATAGGCTACTGGTAAACTACAGCTGAGAACAAATAATACCTTCTACTTTGGATGAAGTCTCGGTTACAATCTGCTCACTTTGTGGAATATCCACTAAGATTAAGGCTTAATGAACTCATTATATATTATTGCCTATATTGGGCTAAAAATAAATGTTCTAAAATCCAAACCTTTTCTGGTACCAAGCAGTAAGGATAAAGGGTTTCCTATCTGTATTGTTAAAGGTTACAACCTAGCTGGCTATTTTATGGTGTTTTTGTATATGTTGTTATTAGAATGTTACCGCCATTAGGGGAAGAAAACATAAATTATGCTTACCTAATAATTTCCTTTCCATCTGTATGAGGAGAGTCCATGGCTTCATTCCTTAATTGTGGGAAATACAGAACCTGGCCACCAGGAGGAGGCAAAGACACCCCAGCCAAAGGCTTAAATACCTTCCCCACTCCCCTCATCCCCCAGTCATTCTGCCGAGGGAACAAGGAATAGTAGGAGAAATATCAGGGTATAAATGGTGCCAGAAGAACAAAATAATCTTAGTCCGCCCAATGGAGAAAAATGGACGGGAGCCGTGAACTCTCCTCATACAGATGGAAAGGAAATGATCAGGTAAGCATAATTTATGTTTTCCATATTAATATGGTGAGAGTCCACGGCTTCATTCCTTACTTGTGGTAAACATATACCCAAGCTCTAGAGGACACTGAATGGAACGGGAGGGAAAAAAAGATAGATGGACCCTATTCTGAGGGCACCACAGCCTGCAAAACCCTGCTCCCAAAAACAGCTTCAGCCGAAAATCTCAATTATGTAAAAATTTAAAAGAAAAAATATGTAAGGAAGACCAGGCAGAATCCCTACAATTCGGATTGCTAAATGCCTCTTTCTCAAACACCAAGAGGGAGACACACCTCTAGATGAATGAGCCTTAAGCCTCTGAGGAGGCTTGCGTCGCGCTGAATCTGTAAGCTAAGTGAACAAGCTCCTCCACCAATGACAAAAATTAAGTTTGACCAAAAATCCCTAGTAGCCTGAAGATAGAACTTTAAGACCCAAACCACATCCAAGATGAAAGAACCCCTCCTTCGAAGGAGTAGGGCACACGGAAGGAACCACATTCTCTTGATAGATGTGATATGAGACAACCATAGGAATAAAACTAATCTAAAGAACAGTCCTAGCCGACTGAAAACTAGGAAAGGATCCCAACCCTGCAAGACAGCCAGATCAGAAATTCTGTGCGCTGAATCCATAAACAACATAAAAAAGAAAATCTTTCAAACAGAAAGATTCAACAACACTCCATGCATAAGCCCAAACCGAGCCATCTGCACAACTCTTTAAACAAGAAGTAAACCACAGAAAGGAGTACTGAAACAAAACACAGGCCTGAACTAATCAAAACCTGAATAAAACTGACCTCTGGAAGCTCGTGAGCCTCTCGAGCAGAAAACTAGAGAGGGCCGAACTATCCCCTAAGGGAGCTACAGAGAGCTTGTTCCCCAGAACTTCCTGGAAAAAGAAAGGATATGCCAGGAGAGTCCCCGCTCTACATACCGTAAGAAGTAGGATCCTTATGATAGAAGCGACTATACCCCGGCCTATGAACTAAGCCGAAACAACCCGTCTCCTGGCTAAGACTAAGCTAACAATTTCATGCATTTAGCCTCAGAGAATCTAGGATGTGAAGAACACAAAGATCCTGCACCCGCAGATTCCTGAACAAGGTCTGTAGAGTCAAAGCCCCGAAACTGAGACCTAAGTCTAAAATTAAACTAAGCAAACCATATCACTGATGTCTGCTCCTGCTAAGATCGACCCTCCACCGCAAAGAGCGATATGGCCGAAGAGAATAAGGTTAAATTAACCTTCTAAGGAAAGCTAGATTCCAACAAATGCAGGCTAAAAAACCCAAAGCTCCGACCTGGGTGCAAACCCACCTTCTGCAACAGAAGCGGAGGAGTTAACCTGCTCCTTAAAAGTCTTAAGAAGACTGCTCCAGCAGGAGACAAACTCCAAGACTCAGCTTGATAGGCAGGGTAGCCATCCCTTAGGCCACTTAGTCCTGCTGAAGAGCACGCTCATAGAACAGGTCGGTGGTAATGTCACCAAACACGAGACGTTCCCCGAAAAGCAGGAGGAACTCTCCTTCTTCAAAATAGGGTCTCCTCCACTTATAGCTCACAACTGGAGCGAACCCCAAAGACCAAATCCTCAAAGCAAAATGCTTGCTGAGGAACTAAAGGAATAATCATAAGGAAACTCCCAACATGCGGACCTCCCTAGTACACTCTCTCTTTACGGACAGGTCCAAACTGTTAAGGGATATCAAGTTTAGGGCACAAGTGGACTTGAATTTGCAATCTCCTTATCCAAAGTCAGATGCCTTCTCTTTAATGCCACACAGTCAAGAGACTACAAGAAAAATCTTTCAGAACAAGGAGATAGGAACGGAACACTGGGAATTTATTTCCCCCACCGGTATTCCATGTAAGATATTTTAAGGCCGAAACACCAACATCATGACAAACTCACGGCCTCTGCAGTTTCTACCACTCACCACCCCATGTCACAAAGACCAGAAGGGGGCTGGAGAACATAACCCAAATGGAAAGTTTGCAAGAACTCCGGATTGACAGAAAGCTGCCGCAGCAGGATTCAACACTAAGCCTCCAGCTTGCTAAGCAGGGTACCCTAGAACAAAACAGCTTCCAGATGCACCCTGGTGTCGACACCAGCAACTCAGGTCTCGATCCAAATCGGAGAATGAAAAAGGACACGAGAAATCCCTAAAAGTCTCTCTCTAGCAGCCGAAGGTAAGAAACCCAAAAAGGCTGAGACACAGTAACTACCTAAATTCTGGAAGTAGGATACCTGAAACCCCAGATCCCAAGAAGGATCAGAACTAGGTTTACTGAAAATTAAGATTCCTAAGAACCAAAGGAAGGGAGAACCTTACATTCTCTAGCAAGAAAAGAACTGATAAGCTCTGCATCCATATCATAGAACCCAAGTAGGATGGGGAAACCACTCCCCCTATTAGGGTATGCCCAACAGAGGAAAAAATGTCTCACAGAGAGAAAAAATACTGGGACAAAGACTCCAAAGGCCCCTAGTCTTCTCTGACCAGACAATTGTCCAGAAAGGAAAAACTATTTCTGTTATCTAGGACCCCTAGATGCATATTTTCCAGCAACAAGCACATCCAAGGTAAACCTAAACAGGTCCAGCCTGGTAACTAGGATAGATGGACCTGCTGTACCAGAACCTGAATCTAGAAGAAAAAAACTCCTTTTCTCTTGTTAAGTGTATCCAGTCCACGGATCATCCATTACTTGAGGGATATTCTCCTTCCCAACAGGAAGTTGCAAGAGGATCACCCACAGCAGAGCTGCTATATAGCTCCTCCCCTCACTGCCATATCCAGTCATTCTCTTGCAACTCTCAACAAAGATGGACGTAGTAAGAGGAGAGTGGTGTATTATAGTTAGTTTTTTTAACTTCAATCAAAAGTTTGTTATTTTTAAATGGTACCGGAGTGTACTGTTTCATCTCAGGCAGCATTAGAAGAAGAATCTGCCTGTGATTTCTATGATCTTAGCAGAAGTAACTAAGATCCATTGCTGTTCTTACATATTCTGAGGAGTGAGGTAACTTCAGAGAGGGAAGGGTGTGCAGGTTTTCCTGCAATAAGGTATGTGCAGTTAATATTTTTCTAGGGATGGAATTTGCTAGAAAATGCTGCTGATACCGGATTAATGTAAGTAAAGCCTTAAATGCAGTGATAGCGACTGGTATCAGGCTTATTAATAGAGATACATACTCTTATAAAAGTGTAATATAAAACGTTTGCTGGCATGTTTAATCGTTTTTATATATGTTTGGTGACAAAACTTATTGGGGCCTAGTTTTTTTCCACATGGCTGGTTTGATTTTTGCCTAGAAACAGTTCCTGAGGCTTTCCACTGTTGCAATATGAGTGGGAAGGGCCTATTTTAGTGCTTTTCTGTGCAGCTAAAAATACTGACAGAGACATTCAGCTTCTTCCTGCATGATCCAGGATATCTCTGAAGGGCTCAAAAGGCTTCAAAGTCGTGTTTGAGGAGGGTAACAATCACAGTAGACTGTGGCAGTTGTTGTGACTGTGTTTAAAAAACGTTTTTGTCATTTATTATTCTGTTTTTGTTATTAAGGGGTTAATCATCCATTTGCAAGTGGGTGCAATGCTCTGCTGACTTGTTACATACACTGTAAAAATTTTGTTAGTGTAACTGCCTTTTTTCACTGTTATTTCAAATTTTGTCAAAATTTGTTTCTCTTAAAGGCACAGTAACGTTTTTTTATATTGCTTGTTAACTTGCTTTAAAGTGTTTTCCAAGCTTGCTAGTCTCATTGCTAGTCTGTACAAACATGTCTGAAACAGAGGATACTTGTTCATTATGTTTAAAAGCCATGGTGTAGCCCCATAGGAGAATGTGTACTAAATGTATTGATTTCACCTTAAACAGTAAAGATCAGTCTTTATCTATAAAAGAATTGTCACCAGAGGGGTCTGTCGAGGGGGAAGTTATGCCGACTAACTCTCCCCACGTGTCGGACCCTTCGCCTCCCGCTCAAGGGACGCACGCTAATATGGCGCCAAGTACATCAGGGACGCCCATAGCGATTACTTTGCAGGACATGGCTGCAATCATTAATAATACCCTGTCAGAGGTATTATCCAGATTGCCTGAATTGAGAGGCAAGCGCGATGGCTCTGGGGTTAGACGAGATACAGAGCGCGTAGATGCTGTAAGAGCCATGTCTGATACTGCGTCACAATATGCAGAACCTGAGGACGGAGAGCTTCAGTCTGTGGGTGACGTCTCTGAATCGGGGAGACCTGATTCAGAGATTTCTAATTTTAAATTTAAGCTTGAGAACCTCTGTGTATTGCTTGGGGAGGTATTAGCTGCTCTGAATGACTGTGACACAATTGCAGTGCCAGAGAAATTGTGTAGGCTGGATAAATACTATGCAGTGCCGGTGAGTACTGATGTTTTTCCAATACCTAAAAGGCTTACAGTAATTATTAGTAAGGAGTGGGATAGGCCCGGTGTACCCTTTTCCCCACCACCTATATTTAGAAAAATGTTTCCAATAGATGCTACTACACGGGACTTATGGCAGACTGTCCCTAAGGTGGAGGGAGCAGTTTCTACTTTAGCAAAGCGTACCACTATCCCGGTTGAGGACAGTTGTGCTTTTTCAGATCCAATGGATAAAAAAATTAGAGGGTTACCTTAAGAAAATGTTTATTCAACAAGGTTTTATTTTACAGCCCCTTGCATGCATTGCGCCTGTCACTGCTGCGGCGGCATTCTGGTTTGAGGCCCTGGAAGAGGCCATCCATACAGCTCCATTGACTGAAATTGTTGACAAGCTTAGAACTCTTAAGCTAGCTAACTCATTTGTTTCTGATGCCATTGTTCATTTGACTAAACTAACGGCTAAGAATTCCGGATTCGCCATCCAGGGCGCTATGGCTCAAATCCTGGTCAGCTGATGTGACTTCAAAGTCTAAATTACTCAACATTCCTTTCAAGGGGCAGACCTTATTCGGGCCTGGTTTGAAAGAAATTATTGCTGACATTACTGGAGGTAAGGGTCATACCCTTCCTCAGGACAGGGCCAAATCAAAGGCCAAACAGTTTAATTTTCGTGCCTTTCGAAATTTCAAGGCAGGTGCAGCATCAACTTTCTCTGCTTCAAAACAAGAGGGAACTTTTGCTCAATCCAAGCAGGCCTGGAAACCTAACCAGTCCTGGAACAAGGGCAAGCAGGCCAGAAAGCCTGCTGCTGCCTCTAAGGCAGCATGAAGGAGCGGCCCCCTATCCGACAATGGATCTAGTAGGGGGCAGACTCTCTTCGCCCAGGCGTGGGCAAGAGATGTTCAGGATCCCTGGGCATTGGAGACCATATCTCAGGGATATCTTCTGGACTTCAAAGCTTCTCCTCCACAAGGGAGATTTCACCTTTCAAGATTATCTGCAAACCAGATAAAGAAAGAGGCATTCCTAAGCTGCGTACAAGATCTCCTTGTAATGGGAGTGATCCATCCAGTTCCGCGTACGGAACAAGGACAGGGGTTTTATTCAAATCTGTTTGTGGTTCCCAAAAAAGAGGGAACCTTCAGACCAATTTTGGATTTAAAGATCCTAAACAAATTCCTCAGAGTTCCGTCATTCAAGATGGAAACTATTCAAACCATTTTACCCATGATCCAAGAGGGTCAGTACATGACCACAGTGGACTTAAAGGATGCCTACCTTCACATTCCGATTCACAAGAATCATCATCAGTTCCTGAGGTTTGCCTTTCTAGACAGGCATTACCAATTTGTAGCTCTTCCATTCGGGTTGGCTACAGCCCCAATAATTTTTACAAAGGTTCTGGGCTCACTTCTGGCGGTCCTAAGACTGTGAGGCATAGCGGTGGCTCCTTACCTGGACGATATCCTGATACAGGCGTCAAGCTTTCAAATTGCCAAATCTCATACAGAGATCTGGCATTCCTGAGGTCGGATGGGGGGAAAGTGACCGAAGAAAAGAGTTCTCTATCTCCTCTCACGAGGGTTTCCTTCCTAGGGACTCTATTAGATTCTGTAGAAATGAAAATTTACCTGACTGAGTCCAGGTTATCAAAACTTCTAAATGCTTGTCGTGTTCTTCACTCCATTCCGCGCCCCACGGTGGCTCAGTGCATGGAAGTAATCGGCTTAATGGTAGCGGCGATGGACATAGTGCCATTCGCGCGCCTGCATCTCAGGCCGCTGCAATTATGCATGCTCAGTCAGGAATGGGGATTACACAGATTTGTCCCCTCTACTAAATCTGGATCAGCAAACCAGAGATTCTCTTCTCTGGTGGTTATCTCGGGCCCATCTGTCCAAGGGTATGACCTTTCGCAGACCAGATTGGACAATTGTAACAACAGATGCCAGCCTTCTAGGTTGGGGTGCAGTCTGGAACTCCCTGAAGGCTCAGGGTTCATGGACTCAGGAGGAGAAACTCCTCCCAATAAATATTCTGGAGTTAAGAGCAATATTCAATGCTCTTCTGGCTTGGCCTCAGCTAGCAACACTGAGGTTCATCAGATTTCAGTCGGACAACATCACGACTGTGGCTTACATCAACCATCAAGGGGGAACCAGGAGTTCCCTAGCGATGTCAGAAGTCTCCAAGATAATTCGCTGGGCAGAGACTCACTCTTGCCACCTGTCAGCGATCCATATCCCAGGTGTAGAGAACTGGGAGGCGGATTTTCTAAGTCGTCAGACTTTTCATCCGGGGGAATGGGAACTCCATCTGGAGGTGTTTGCTCAATTGGTTTTCCGTTGGGGCAAACCAGAATTGGATCTCATGGCGTCTCGCCAGAACGCCAAGCTTCCTTGTTACGGATCCAGGTCCAGGGACCCAGAAGCGGCACTGATAGATGCTCTAGCAGCGCCTTGGTTCTTCAACCTGGCTTATGTGTTTCCACCGTTTCCTCTGCTCCCTTGTCTGATTGCCAAAATCACACAGGAAAGAGCATCAGTGATATTGATAGCGCCTGCGTGGCCACGCAGGACCTGGTATGCAGACCTAGTGGACATGTCATCCTTTCCACCATGGACTTTGCCTCTGAGACAAGACCTTCTAATACAAGGTCCTTTCAATCATCCAAATCTACTTTCTCTGAGACTGACTGCATGGAGATTGAACGCTTGATCCTATCAAAGCGTGGCTTCTCCGAGTCAGTAATTGATACCTTAATACAGGCACGAAAGCCTGTCACCAGGAAAATTTACCACAAGATATAGCGTAAATATCTTCATTGGTGTGAATCCAAGAATTACTCATGGAGTAGGGTTAGGATTCCTAGGATATTGTCCTTCCTCCAAGAGGGTTTGGACAAAGGATTATCAGCTAGTTCTTTAAAGGGACAGATTTCTGCTCTGTCTATTCTTTTACACAAGCGTCTGGCAGAAGTTCCAGACGTTCAGGCATTTTGTCAGGCTTTAGTTAGAATTAAGCCTGTGTTTAAACCTGTTGCTCCTCCATGGAGCTTAAACTTGGTTCTTAAAGTTCTTCAAGGGGTTCCATTTCAACCCCTTCATTCTATTGATATCAAACTTCTTTCATGGAAAGTTATTTTTCTGATGTCTATTTCCTCGGCTCGAAGAGTCTCGGAGTTCTCTGCCTTACATTGTGATTCTCCTTATCTGATCTTTCATTCAGATAAAGTTGTTCTGCGTACAAAACCTGGGTTTTTACCTAAGGTGGTCTCTAACAGGAATATCAATCAAGAGATTGTTGTTCCATCATTATGTCCTAATCCTTCTTCAAAGAAGGAACGTCTTTTGCATAATCTAGACGTAGTCCGTGCCTTGAAGTTTTACTTACAGGCTACTAAAGATTTTCGCCAAACATCTAACCTGTTTGTTGTTTACTCTGGACAGAGGAGAGGTCAGAAGGCCTCGGCAACCTCTCTTTCTTTTTGGCTTCGGAGTATAATCCGTTTAGCCTATGAGACTGCTGGACAGCAGCCTCCTGAAAGGATTACAGCTCATTCTACTAGAGCTGTGGCTTCCACCTGGGCCTTTAAAAATGAGGCCTCTGTTGAACAGATTTGCAAGGCTGCAACTTGGTCTTCCCTTCATACTTTTTCCAAATTTTCCAAATTTGATACTTTTGCTTCTTCGGAGGCTGTTTTTGGGAGAAAGGTTCTACAGGCAGTGGTTCCTTCCGTTTAAGTTCCTGCCTTGTCCCTCCCATCATCCGTGTACTTTAGCTTTGGTATTGGTATCCCACAAGTAATGGATGATCCGTGGACTGGATACACTTAACAAGAGAAAACATAATTTATGCTTACCTGATAAATTTATTTCTCTTGTAGTGTATCCAGTCCACGGCCCGCCCTGTCTTTTTCAGGCAGGTCTAAATTTTAATTAAACTACAGTCACCACTGCACCCTATGGTTTCTCCTTTCTCGGCTTGTTTCGGTCGAATGACTGGATATGGCAGTGAGGGGAGGAGCTATATAGCAGCTCTGCTGTGGGTGATCCTCTTGCAACTTCCTGTTGGGAAGGAGAATATCCCACAAGTAATGGATGATCCGTGGACTGGATACACTACAAGAGAAATAAATTTATCAGGTAAGCATAAATTATGTTTTTCCTAAGTAGAACAAAGAAAAACAGACCTAACTAGTATCCACAACAGGTCTTGCCTGTCATCTATGATACGATGTACCTTCCAGAACACTCCTGTGCTAAAAGGAAAACTCCTTAAGTTCCAGCAAAGCCAGAACAACTAAGACATCAAAATAATTTAGCTCTAAGGCTTAAAATGTCCTCTAAATATCGGGGGAACTATCACCCCGAGCAGAAAAACTATACGTTTCCAACAGAAGACTCAAATCTCTCGACCATCAAAGTCGATAGGGTCAAAAATACCATGCAACAAAATTTCTTTCTCAGAAGAGTTTAAAAAAAAACAACCCAGAGCTCAAAAACAAAAGCTATCCAGTACGAACCGTAGAAAAAAGGCTGAAAAAGGAAAGTGAAAGTCAACAACATGCCCTGCCGGTTATATGACACAATCCCCATAGATCCCGGAACTGGGATTATAAATAAACGATAAAACAAAAGGAAATCAAGACGACAAGGAATATAACATGCTCCACTCGTCTAGTCAGGATCATTATCCGATTTAGAGAACAGATAGACAACTGACGGAGCAGTCCTGGAAATCTGTAACATCGCCAAATACTCTCTCTGAAGTAAACGCAGGCGTGCCAATCTAAATTCTAAGCCCTCCTCAGACGGAAGACCTGAGTCAGCAGACTGCGACCCTGAAGGTTCTCCCTCTAAAACTTCAGAGGGAACCACATCCCCAGAGAACTGATCGGACACCAAATGGCCTCGGACAGTAGAGCCCGGACTAACCCTTCACTTATGTGTAGCAGGAATAGGTAACCTCGCTAAGGCCGAAGAGAAGGCTATGCGGAAGTGCCTAGTAACCTCTGGTGGAAACAAACCCCTTACAGGCGAAGGGGGGGTCGGAACTTGGGAAAACTGCGTATGTAGGAACAGAATCAAGGGAACTGGGCAAAGAGTCCTCAGAGGCGGACAGCTCAGTGGTCTCTAACATCTCAATAATGGTTGATGCGAACACTCTCTATTGTGGCATACGGAACATAATTGAGCTGGCTGGATTACTCGGGCCTCCTCAAAATATACACAGGTATCAAATTCTGTATCAGAGGAATCGCCCTCTAAAATTCCATAATCCTCCATAACTCGTCCTATATCAAATTATAGAAAAGAAAAACAACTGGCACCTTACACCCCAAATGGCTGGGGCAGTCACCACCTCCTATGACCCAGACAGATAGAGAAGAAGCTCCTCTCCGCGGACTTCCGGTCAGTAATCTGAATTGGTGAAAAAAACATGACCGTTCCTGGTCACATGGTGCTCATGCAGGACTTGCCCCTGCTAAGAAAAAAAGCGCGCCATCTTATCTAAAGATAACTGCGCAGCTCTCCAAATGAGTTCCGTATCAGCCTAAGAGCCCAAACGTTCTTACATATAAGCAGTCGAAATCACATAACAAATATGATTTAAAACCCCCACTGTTCAATAACCCCCCTCAGGAGATATTAACCCTTTGATTCCATAAAGATAAAGAAGTCCCACTGTGACCCTGTCTTCTTATCGTTAATATGTGTGTAAAGTAATGAAACTATCTTACCGGAATCTATGCCGTGGAACAGTAACACGGTCCTTCAAGTTTGACAGATTGTAGCAGCGCTTCTGACATGGACTTGAGTGAAGAAAGCAGGCAGCGAAACTCGTCATCGCTGATTGCTTAAGGAGCTGTTAATGAGTCTGGATGGGTTCGCAGAAAGACTCTCCCTGCATCTCCAGACTCTAACTTTCGTCAATGCTCTGAGTGAGAGGCTGACAAGACTACTTAAAACTCCAGTCCCATCTCGAAGAGTACTACCCTCCATAAGGAACTACTCCGAAATCTTCAGACACGTCTCTGCCAATCTCATGCGAGGAAAGGCAAAGAATGACTGGGGGATGAGGGGAGTAGGGGAGGTATTTAAGCTTTTGGCTGGGGTGTCTTTGCCTCCTACTGGTGGCCAAGTTCTGTATTTCCCACAAGTAATGAATGAAGCCGTGGACTCTCCTCATATTAGGATGGAAATATGTGATACTGTGCTTTAAACATACAGTTTAAGTACTACTTAAACTGTATGTTTTAACGTTTCATATTGCAGTTCTTGACTGCCAGCACCTTACTGGGTAATACTATTAGCGAGTGGGAGGTGTTTTTAAATGCACCGCCTTCCATTTTGTATTTAAAATGTTAAAATTGTGCCTGACGACTCAGGGTGAAAGATTCACTACGTTTTGCATTCAGAGGGTAAAATCCTGATTATCCTCAAGATGGATTTGGTAGCGGTCTCAGTAAATTCCCGTAAAGCTAAGGTCTGAGACAATAATGTCAGACGCTCTCCCTTTTACCTCAATTGTGTTTTTAGGTTTTGGGTGACCCATATACAGTATAACGTCATCATAATATACAAAAAACTTGCTATACAACCAATCAGATCCTTCTTGAGCTGAATATGGTTCTACAATATTTAGTCCCTATTGATCCTATCTAGATACACTGTCTGATATAGATATCAACTTTCTTCATGATATTCAGCCAAAAGAATTTCAGAGAAATGTGCAGGGTGTAATTGTGTACTGTAATAGGGCAGTTAGTACATTGTATGCCCCAACTTCATGCAAAATGAAGCATAACTACAACTTGTTTGTTAAAATCTGCTCCTTGGTTGTATTTATAAAAATGTCTCAGCAGTCAGAACTACAGCCTATTTAGGGCAAGATTAAAAGTCTTGAGGCAAATTAGTTGCAAAAACACTGTGTGCATTATGGCTTTCTTTTACAAAGATATGACGAGTCCACGGATTTCATCCTTACTTGTGGGATATTAACCTCCTGCTAACAGGAAGTGGCAAAGAGCACCACAGCAGAGCTGTATATATAGCCCTCCCTTCCCCTCCACCCTCGGTCATTCTCTTTGCCTGTGTTATACTAGGAAGAGGTAAAGTGAGGTGTTAGTCTTAGTTTCTTCAATCAAGAAGTTTTTTATTTTAAATGGTACCGGTGTGTACTATTTTCCTCAGGGGGTTATGGAAGAAGATTTCTGCCCTGAGGTTAATGATCTTAGCAGTTGTAACTAAGATCCACGCTGGTCCCTACAAGACTTCTGAAGGTAACACATGAGACATCTTCAGTGTGGAGACCGGTTTCATGCTACAAGCAGCATTAAGGTATGTGCAGCCTTTTATTTATTTAGAGACTTGATATATCAGAACTGGCTGGTATTTATTTCCCTATATGGGAATGGGGTAAGCAGTAGACCTGTTTCACAGAAGGGTGTTACTGGAGTCCCTTGTTTTTATTTTACATTTCTGACATAAGGGCATGATATGACAATCTGGGAGAGGCATAAGGGCTTTAAATCGATAAACAGTTTAAACGATTGAGCTATTTTTTATTATATATCTAGCATGACTTGTTGGGATGTGTTTGAGGTGTGTTTTGTGTTCTACTTAGCTGTATGAAAAACTGCTTCCCATGCGGTTGTGTTTGGGCCTACTCCAACTTTGGCCATAAGAGGCGGGGCTTGTCTTTGCGCGCTCAGAGCGCACTTCCTTCTGACAGAGGAGCAGCAAGCAGTAACTCCGGTTGCTCCTGGACACTAATCTCTGGCTTGGAGTTTTGGCTATTCATTCCGAAGTACCCTGGGGGCAGGTAGGCGCCACAGGAGGTGCAGAGGGTATTTTTGTGTAAACTGATATATTTTTCTCTTTAGAGCCTTATTTTTCACCTTTCTCATAGGGTGCAATAATTTTTGGATATACCAATTAGTTTTAGTGAATTTTGGTAGCAAATTAACGTTATTTAAGCAGTTTTGGAAAAATTGTTCACTTTTTTTTTTTTTTTTTTTTTTCTTAAAGGCGAAGTACACGTTTTTCAAACTTTTATTTAAAGCAATAAATAAAGTGTTTAAACGACTTTTGTCGATATTATAGTCTGTTCAACATGTCTGACATTGAGGATTCTCATTGTTCTATGTGTTTAGAAGCTATTGTGGAACCCCCTCTTACATTGTGTACCTCTTGTACTGAAAGGGCCTTACATTGTAAAGACCATATTTTAGGTCAAGATAGTGTGCCTAAGGATGATTCTCAATCTGAAGAAGAATCAGGTTATGCCATCCAATTCTCCCCAAGTGTCACAACGCCCACACAAGCGACGCCAAGTACCTCTAGTGCGTCTAATTCCTTTACTCTGCAGGAGGTGGCTGCAGTTATGTGAACTACCCTTACAGAGGTATTATCTAAATTACCAGTGTTGCAGGGTAAACGCAGTAGGTCAGGTATTAATGTAAATACTGAATCCTCTGATACTTTATTAGCTATTTCCGATGTACCCTCACAGTGTTCTGAGTTGGGGTTCAGGGAATTGCTGTCTGAGGGAGACATTTCAGACTCAGGGAATGTGTTACCTCAGACAGATTCGGACGTTATGTCCTTTAAATTTAAGCTTGAACACCTCTGTCTGTTGCTTCGGGAGGTCTTAGCGACTCTGGATGATTGTGATCCTATTATGATACCACCAGAGAAATTGTGTAAGATGGACAAATATCTAGAAGTGCCTACTTATACTGATGTTTTTCCGGTTCCTAAAAGAATTTCGGAAATTGTAAAGAAGGAATGGGATAGACCAGGTATGCCATTTTCTCCCCCTCCTACTTTTAAGAAAATGTTTCCCATATCGGACACCATTCGTGACTTGTGGCAAACGGTCCCTAAGGTGGAGGGAGCTATATTCCTGGCTAAGCGTACAACTATACCCATTGAGGACAGTTGTGCTTTCAAAGACCCTATGGATAAAAAATTAGAGGGTCTCCTTAAGAAATTGTTTATTAATCAGGGTTTTCTTTTTCAACCTACTGCTTGCTTTGTTCCAGTAACTACTGCAGCAGCTTTTTGGTTTGAAGCTCTGGAAGAGTCCCTGAAGGTTGAGACTCCGTTAGATGACATTTTGGATAGAATTAAGGCTCTCAAGTTAGCTAATTCTTTTATTACTGATGCTGCTTTTCAAATAGCTAAATTAGCGGCGAAAAATGCAGGATTTGCTATTTTAGCGCGTAGAGCGTTGTGGCTCAAACCTTGGTCTGCTGATGTGTCATCAAAACATAAGCTTTTAGCTATTCCCTTTAAAGGTAAGACCCTTTTCGGGCCAGAATTGAAGGAAATCGTTTCTGACATTACAGGAGGTAAAGGCCATGCCCTACCTCAGGATAAGTCTGTTAATATGAGGGGTAAACAGAATAATTTTCGTTCCTTTCGGAATTTTAAGGGAGGACCTTCTACTTCCTCCACAAAGCAGGAAGGGAATTTTACCCAATCTAAGTCAGTCTGGAGACCTAACCAAAATTGGAATAAAGGTAAACAATCTAAGAAGCCCGCTGCTGCTACTAAGACAGGATCTAGTAGGGGGCAGACTCTTTTTCTTTGTCCAGGCTTGGGCAAGAGATGTTCAGGATCCCTGGGCACTAGAAATAGTGACCCACGATTATCAGTTGGATTTCAAGGATTTTCTCCCAAGAGGGAGGTGAACTTGAAGGATACTTACCTTCATATTCCTATCCACAAGGATCATCATCAGTTTCTAATGTTTGCCTTTCTGGACAAACATTATCAGTTTGTGGCTCTTTGGGTTGGCCACAGCACCCAGAATCTTCACAAAGGTTCTAGGGTCTCTTTTGGCGGTTCTCAGACCGCGAGGCATAGCAGTGGCGCCTTATCTGGAGGATATTCTAATTCAGGCGTCAATATATCAACTGACAGAATCTCACACGGACATAGTGTTGTCTTTCCTGAGAATTCATGGTTGGAAGGTGAACATAGAGAAAAGTTCACTTGTTCCACAGACAAGGGTTCCTTTCTTGGGAACTCTGATAGACTTGGTAGCCATGAAAATATTTCTGACAGAGGTCAGAAAATTAAAGATTCTAAATACTTGCCGAGCACTTTAGTCCATTCCTCGGCCATCAGTGGCTCAGTGTATGGAGGTAATTGGATTAATAGTAGCGGCAATGGACATCATTCCGTTTGCTCGCTTGCATCTCAGACCACTGCAACTGTGCATGCTCGGACAGTGGAATGGGGATTATGGGGATGTATCTCCTCAGATAAATCTGGATCAAGAGACCAGAAACTCTCTTCTTTGGTGGTTGTCGCCAGATCATCTGTCCCAGGGGACTTGTTTCCGCAGACCCTCGTGGGTGATAGTGACAACGGATGCCAGCCTTCTGGGCTGGGGTGCAGTCTGGAACTCTCTGAAGGCTCAGGGTGTTTGGACTCAGGTGGAGTCTCTACTTCCAATCAATATTCTGGAACTGAGAGCAATATTCAATGCACTTCAAGCGTGGCCTCAGTTGGCTTCGGCCAAATTCATCAGATTCCAGTCGGACAACATCACGACTGTGGCATATATCAGTCATCAGGGGGGAATAAGGAGTTCTTTAGCGATGATAGAAGTATCCAAGATAATCCGTTGGGCGGAGGCCCACTCTTATCATCTGTCAGCGATCTACATCCCAGGAGTAGAGAACTGGGAAGCGGATTTTCTAAGTCGACAGACTTTTCATCCGGGGAGTGGGAACTTCACCCTTAGGTATTTGCCTCATTGATTCTCAGACGGGGAAGACCGGAATTGGATCTGATAGCATCTCGACAGAATGCCAAGCTTCCAAGAAACGGATCCCGGTCAAGGGATCCTCAGGCCGAACTGATAGATGCCTTGGTTGTTCAGCCTAGCTTATATTTTTTCACCGTTTCCTCTCCTACCACGCGTGATTGCTCAAATCAAACAGGAGAGAGCTTCAGTGATCCTGATAGCACCTGCGTGGCCACGCAGGACTTGGTATGCGGATCTAGTGGACATGTCCTCTCTGCCACCGTGGAAACTTCTATTGAGACAGGACCTTCTCATTCAAGGTCCTTTCCAACATCCAAAACTAATTTCTCTGCAGCTGACTGCGTGGAGATTGAATGCTTGATTTTATCGAAGCGAGGATTCTCTGATTCGGTCATCAATACTTTGATACAGGCTAGAAAGCCTGTCACTAGAAAAATCTATCATAAGAAAGGGCGTAAATATCTTTATTGGTGTGAATCCAAGGGTTACTCATGGAGTAAAGTTAGGATTCCTAGAATTTTGTCTTTTCTCCAAGAAGGATTGGAGAAAGGGTTATCAGCAAGTTCCTTAAAGGGACAAATTTCAGCTTTGTCAATTCTGTTTCACAAACGTTTGGCAGATGTGCCAGATGTTCAGTCTCTATCTAGAATTAAGCCTGTATTTAGACCCATTACTCCTCCCTGGAGTTTGAATTTAGATCTTTCGAGTTCTTCAAGGGGTTCCGTTTGAACCCATGCATTCCATGGATATCAAATTGTTATCTTGGAAAGTTCTGTTTTTAGTTGCTATTTCTTCTGCTCGAAGAGTTTCTGAGCTTTCAGCGCTACAGTGTGATTCTCCTGATCTCATTTTTCATTCTGATAAGGTGGTGTTACGTACCAAACCTGGATTCCTTCCTAAGGTTGTTTCAAATAAGAATATTAATCAGGAAATTGTTGTTCCTTCCTTGTGTCCTAACCCTTCTTCTAAGAAGGAGCGTATGTTGCATAATTTGGATGTGGTCCGTGCCTTAAAGTTTTACTTACAGGCAACTAAGGATTTCCGTCAATCATCTTCATTATTCATTGTTTATTCTGAAAAGTGTAGGGTCAGAAAGCTACGGCTACCTCTCTTTCTTTTTGGCTGAGAAGTATCATCCACCTGGCATATGAGACTGCTGGACAGCAGCCTCCTGAAAGAATTACGGCTCATTCTACTAGGGCTGTGGCTTCCACATGGGCCTTTAAAAACGATGCATCTGTTGAACAGATTTGTAAGGCTGCAACTGGGTCGTCCCTTCACACTTTTTCCAAATTTGATACTTTTGCTTCTTCTGAGGCTATTTTTGGGAGAAAGGTTCTTCAAACAGTGGTTCCTTCTGTTTAGGTTCCTGTCTTGTCCCTCCCTTTCATCCGTGTCCTTTTGCTTTGTTATTGGTTTCCCACAAGTAAGGATGAAATCCGTGGACTCGTCATATCTTTGTAAAAGAAAAGTAAATGTATGCTTACCTGATAAATTAATTTCTTTTACGATATGAAAAGTCCACGGCCAACCCTGTTCTTTTTAAGACAGGTTATTCTTTATATTTTTTGTTAACTTCAGTCACCTCTGGACCTTTTAGCCTTTCCTTTTCTCTTCCTATACCTTTGGCCGAATGACTGAGGGTGGAGGGGAAGGGGAGGGGCTATATATACAGCTCTGCTGTGGTGCTCTTTGCCACTTTCTGTTAGCAGGAGGTTAATATCCCACAAGTAAGGATGAAATCCGTGGACTCGTCCTATCGTAAAAGAAATTAATTTATCAGGTAAGCATAAATTTACTTTTTTCGCATTTGCGTGAGCGTTCCTGTATTCCCCATAGTCAATGGAGAAGACAAATAGAAAAAAACCTCACTAAAACCCTATTCTATAGCAAAAAAAGTCAAAACGTGTACATGAAAATGCAAATATTTCATATTGCGAAAATGTTTTCGTATTGAAATATGTTTTATTTATAAATAAATATTTCTCTACATATGTGATTTTGGACTGATATATCTATTTATAGTGAGATATGTATATGAATATATTTATGTCTATATATTTTGAGATCTATATGCAAATATCTCTTTGAAAATCCCTCTTGAGATATTGTTTAATGTGCATAAGATTGTAATGTAAAATAGTTTCATTGTCTCCCTAATTAAACATATCTCTATACATATAAATCGATGTTTCTCTATGTATGTATGTCAATGAGAAATCCCTGCGGCAGCTTTTTTTTATTCCTAACACCCGAGATCTCCTATCTTTACCCCTCTAACTTTTGTGTGCAATACTTTGTAGTGTGGAAAGGATTGTTGCGTAAAAGGCGAATGCGCCCAACCGCAATGTTTCAAGACTTAATAGATGTAATAGCTGCGTAATGCAAATTGTTTGCGAAAAGACCAAATCGTGCACTGAAAACTCATAGACGTAATCTTGTAATCTTGTTTTTTGTGTCAGTGACAATGCTATCGGCCTACAAGAATAAAGTGCATAGCTACAGCTAGTCCTTGGTTTACTACATATGGGGTCCCATTCCTGAAGGAACTGTTGTAAAATTAATCTTATTGTATAATGCTAGGATTGACTATTGAAACAAATAAAGGAGACTCTCATTCATGAAGTATAACATACTTCATGTAGAAAGCTCCTTTATTTGTTTCAACTGATCAGCGATTTGAGCTGCTAACAAATGCCACGGCAAAAAAAAATTTTCCTAAGAGGTGACGTTTTTACCTCTTAGCCAATAGCAGTGTGGTAAATCCGGCTCCCATCCAATAAAAGATTTCTACATGAAGTATCTTATACTTTATGAATAAAAGTCCCCTTTATTTGTTTCAATAGTCAATCCTAGCTAGCAGGTGGGGTCAATCAACCTGACCGTATTCGATCGGGCTGATTGCTGTCCGCTACCTCAGAGGTGGCGGACGAGTTAAGGAGTAGCGGTCTTAGGACCTCTGCTTCTTAACTTCCGCTTCTGGCGGAACTGAAGCGGAGTGGGTTGGAAGCAGTATCCGCTGCTTCATAAATCGACCCCTAGATATCAAACTGCAACGTCTGTATATCTGTATCTCTCACACTGCTTCAGATAATTATGTATTGCTGGTAATTTATTATTATCGGTTATTTGTCATTTCAAAGAGAGTTCACATAAATGGCAATGTGTCTTTTCTTATGTCCCATTTTGTGTGTTTACTAACAGTGCTGTTTGTTTGTGAATCGGTGCAAATAAATTGTTGTAAAATAAAGGGCTATTTATTCTTATATGTTTTAAATAAAAAAAAACAATAAAATGTTTTAATTAGTTTAATAGTATTAAATTAAGTGTCTTATCCAGTAAAATACATTTTTCTTCTTAAACGGGGAGAGTCCACAGCTGCAGTCATTACTTTTGGGAAATACAGAACCTGGCCACCAGGAGGAGGCAAAGACACCCCAGCCAAAGGCTTAAATACCTCCCCCACTTCCCTCATCACCCAGTCATTCTTTGCCTTTCGTCACAGGAGGTTGGCAGAGAAGTGTTAGAAGATTTCGGATGGTTTCTTATGGAGGGTAGTACTCTTCGGAATGGGACTGGAGATTTAAGTAGTCCTGTCAGCCTCTCAGTGAGAGTATGGATGAAAGCTAGAGTCCGGAGATGTAGGGAGAGTCTTAATGCAAAACCATCCGACTCATATTAACAGCTCCATAAGCAATCAGCATTGACAAGTTTCGCTGCCGGCTTTCTTCACTCAAGTCAATGTCAGAAGCGATGCTACTATCTGTTACACTTGAAGGGCCATGTTCCTGTTCCACGGTGCAGATTCTGGTAAGATCTTTTTATTTTACTTTCAGTATGAGTATGTAATACATATGAATAACAGGGTCTCAGTGGGACTCCTTTATCTTTGGAATCAAGGGTTAATATCTCCTGAGGGAGGTTATTGAACAGGGGGAATTTAATCATGTTTGTTATGTGATTCTGTCTGCTAATGTGTAGTGATGCTTGGGCTTGTGGCTATTTCTGAACATAACAGCCTTTTTTATCAGGCTGCGCAGTCTTTTTGGACTGGCACGCTTTTCATTGGCCTGCAAGGTGCACCTTGTGACCGGGCATGGTCACGTTTCTGTTCTCCATTCCCGTATTTCTGATTGTGTGGCGATGAAGAGAGTCTGTTTCGCTAGTTGTCTGGGTCATAGGAGGTGGTGAGTGCCCCAGCCATTGGGGGTGTTAGGTGCCGTTTATTTTTTTATCCATAATTTCAATCACCAAGTTATGGAGGATTCTGATTTTGTGGAGACGGATGTCTCTGATTCAGATTCTACTTCTTGCGAAGAATATGAAATGGCCAGGGTAATCCATGCCAGTTATGTTCCAAATGCCGCTTTAGAGTGCTCTTTCCTCCCGAATCGGGGAACTTAGAGTCCGCAGAGCCACCCGCCCCTGAGGATTCCATATCCCGTGGGGCGCACGCTCTAGATCCTTCTTTTGCTACACGAGAAGATGTCCCAAATGCCGTTACCCCTTCTCCGGAAGGCGGCTTGTTTCCTCCAGAAGTTACGGCACGGTTTCGCACAGCCATATCTATGGCGTTGGTGCATTTACATCTTCCTGGAAGATACAGTCCGTGTTCTGCTAACCAGGGCTCGTCAGGCATGGGATCGTCTAGATCAGATCAGCCCTCTTGGGAAGCGTTTTCCTCTGAGGCTTCAGGGGTCCAACCCTCGATCCGGGGTCATCAGTTGCCCGGAGGCAAGTCTTGGCTTTCGTTATAGACTAGCATGCCTTCGTTTCCTTCTGAGGCATGTTTTTGCAGGGCTGGAGGATTCCAGTTCTAATGGTTCAATGGATCCTCTGTCTTCCGTTCCGGACGGTAAGCTGGGTTAGACGCATGGGGATGAAGTCAATCTCCTTGTCGTCTCCATTTTTCTTTTTTTGGGTATCTTATTCCAGTACTGAGCTTTGGAAGAATTGGGCCTCTGTTTGGCTGGTCCTGTTAGTGTGTCCATTCTTCTTGGGCGTTCACCTGCAGGTGCTGCCTTAATTTACTTTGATCTGGTTAGGATGTATTTTATTTCATTTTGAGAAGCCCATGTCTGTTATAATTTTTGCTTTTGGAAAACATTTCTTTTCTGGAATTTGATACTAGTGATTTTGTAGTCGCTTTAGCACTAATGCGGAAACTTGATTATATGTCTATCGTTTGTCTATCCCTACTAGAGATTAGACTTTTCTGTGGACTTAGACAGTTCCATGGTGCCCTATATATCAGGCTGGTGATGGTCAGGCACTAGTATTTTTTGTTCCTGGATGTCTATATCAACCACGTGGTGCCCGTTATCACTGGCTGGCCCGGTTGGGGTGCTGAGTTTGCTCACTCTGGTGAGGAGTTTGTTTTTTTTCTTGATTTTATAGGTTATAGGAGGCCTTTTCCTCCTAGACGCTAGACTGGTCCTGGTTTTTCCTTTGGGTGGGGCATCAGAGGGGATTGGGCTCAGTCCTCAATGTCCTGTTCCTGATTGTTGGCGGGGTTACCGTGGTCGGATCCTGCTAAGGCTTACTCTGGGGGTTCCTGAGGTCCTACAGCCTCTCCACCCTGAATGCGCCAGATCTCGTCTGATCTCGGGAGATAAGCAGGGTCGGGCATGGCTAGTACTTGGAATTCTCGTTAATTCATAAATTCCTTGAGCTGTAGGGGTTTCCGGGATATGGATCCTGAGAGGATTTTTGGAGACTATTAATCTTCTTGATCTAGATTTCTAGGTTCTGAGTGCTGTTCTCTTGTAAGTTTTCCTTAGTCTTTAGACTTATTGTCCATCAAACATTTAGGGATCAAGCTCCCTGTCTCCGGGATACTTACGTGAGCGTTCAGTGTCCAAGGTCCCTTGGATGCAGCTTTGATTACATCTCTTATTGTGCAAGGTCTTCTCCAGATGGGGTAACCCGTGAGTTCCTCAGGGGTTATTAGTTTGAAACCGGCTCCACGTTCCGGGTGTCCGGTTTTATGGCCCTGACCCTTGTCTTTGACTGGACGTTTTTGGGTTTTTCTGTGTCCTGATCTTTTAGAGGGATCTGGACGGCCCAGTTTTCCGGTTCCGGAACGTCCTCTTGTCTCTTCGGCAGGGTTTTCTTCTTTAACGGAGAATTGGAATTCTGGGCCGGCAGTAGTGGCCGGATGGTTCCTGTCAATCGGTATTTCCCTTTTTGGCGTCCGTCTACAGTTTTACGCTCCATGCCTGTGAGCGGTTATGTTTGCGTTTCCCTTCCTTTTGGGGGAGGAATGGGCATACCACAGTATCCGCATGGTGCCCCAGAGGTCCTTCTCTTCCTCTGTTCAGGGGGTCCTCCCTGCCTTGTGTGCAAGATGTTATGTGACGGGGTGGTTTCTGGTGGCATGCCGTTTCTGTAGTCTCAGTATGTGGTCTCCTTTTTTGGGGTGCCCCTTCTATTGGGAAGAGAGGTGTGTCTGGATTCTGAAACCCAAGCACGTCTTGGGGGGGGGGTCTGGATCCCCTCCTCATTCCTAAGAGTCTTGGGGTTTTGGGAAACTTTTTTCATTCCCTTGTCCTTTCGGACTTTGCCAGTCGCTTTGGTGCTGGGTCCGTTACCTCGGAGTGGGGGTCAGTGATCTGAGCCTTGATTGCGTATCATCGTGTTTGGGCCTTCTTTAGCTGTGGGGTTTTGCGGTGTTTCCTTCCCTCAGCAGGTAGCTTTCTCTGTTGGTTTTTGGGTGCTCTGCTTTCCTCCCTGTCTTCTTGGGAGGGAGTTGCTCTGCACTTCTTTCTTTGGAGCTTTTCCTCTGGGAGAGTCCTGGTGCAGATTCCTAGCATTGTTTAGCTAGTGTTGACGACTCGCTTTTCTTTGAGACCTCTTTTGCAGGGGGAAGCCTGTGGCTTCATCTGGAGCCTACCTAGATATTATAGTGCTATTTTTAGCGGTCCCCGGGGGTGGTTTTATTCCTTGGTCGCTCTATCCTGAGTGCGGGTTTGCACCCTGTGTATAGATGAGGGTCTGTCTTGTCCCTCCTAGGTTTCCAGGAGTGGGGCGTTACTTGGCCCCTTGGACTTCCATGCAGATAGGGGTTTGGGATTCTTTCTCCCTTATCTCTGCTTGGTCAGTGGGGTTCGTTCTCTATGCGGTTTTTGTCCTGTTGCAACCTTGGTTGCGCTCTGGGAGTTATGTTCGGGGTTCTTTATTGCCCTAGTTATTGTCCGGTAGTCCTTTTGGACTATTGTATCAGAGTTCTTCTTCCCTTTTGAGAGAATGGGAAGGTCCCCCCTTCCCTCGGGTCAGGGGTGTGTTTCTGTGTGGGCTCGGAGACTGCGAACTTTGTCTATTCGGAAGCCTTTGTGCTCGGTGGAGTCTAGTGATTCTGGGCGGTCTCTAGCAAGGGCCTTGTTGGTCTTAACTGATGGCCAGTTCCTTGGTCCTTTCCTTTTTTGTTTGGTCCTTCTGCTTCTGGTAAAGCAGTTTTTTTGTTGGGCTTTGGGTGTTTTCAGGCTGTGGTGCCCTCCATATGGGGTCGCCTGTTGTACCTGTGTACCCGCCCGTTTTGCATTCAGTGTCCTCTATTGCTTGGGTATTGTTTTCCCAAAAGTAATGAATGCAGGTGTGGGCTCTCCCCGTTTAAGAAGAAAAACTTAAATTATGCTTACCTGATAATTTTTTTTTCTTCTGACGGGGAGAGTCCACAGCTCCCCGCCCGTGTTTTTATCTATGGGGCGACCATAGTTTTTATTCTTCTGGCACCTTTTTCACCCTGGTATTTCTCCTACTGTTCCTTGTTCCCTTGGCAGAATGACTGGGGGATGAGGGAAGTGGGGGGAGGTATTTAAGCCTTTGGCTGGGGTGTCTTTGCCTCTTCCTGGTGGCCAGGTTCTGTATTTCCCCAAAAAAATGAATGCAGCTGTTGACTCTCCCTGTCAGAAGAAAAGAAAATTATCAGTTAAGCATAATTTAAGTTTTGTATATTATGGTTTTAATTAATTAAATGTATGTTTCCATAACTGTATTGATTTTCTTTATATAGAAATCAGTGGCACCTCAGACATAAGTTGATAAATATCTGATTGTATATTTGCAGCAAGAAAACAAAGGCTTGCGAGAAATCCTTCAGATCACCAGAGAATCGTTTCTAAATCTGCGAATGGAAGAGTTACCAGAAAATACGTCTCTTTCAGCGGTTGCTCATAGCACGGATATGAACTTAAGGAAAAACTGAAAAGCCTGCAAGCTCCTGTTTTCGATCGGAGAGTATGTGACAAGCAGTCTTACAAGAGACATTAGCCAAATTATGTGAACAAATTATATTTTAAACAGACTGTTTTGCCCTATATTTTTACATTCACACCCTGAACGGTACACTGGATAACTGACACTTCCTCGAATGCTAAATGATCTCCAAAGCTTTTTTTTTATATGGTATTAAGGTAAAACATTTTATTTTACTTGGTATTAATATGAAGATGGTGCATATTTATAGGGCATTGGACATTGAACAAAAAAAAAATAGAAAAGTGAAAAAAAACTCTTGAAAACCTTGAAGTGCTATTTTTTTCAGGAAGTATCTGTGAACGATATAAATATTGTGAATATATTTTTACAGCGTGCATGAAACTATAAAAACCATATAGAGAATTTTCTTTAAATTCTGTTAAATATTCATATAGATATATAAAAAAGTTTTAAATTAATCATTTATTCCTTAAAACATTTTATTTATAATTGAGCTTTCCTGGCAGATAGAAGTGCAATGCTGGGTCACTTGTGTATTTGTGAACGTGGACTTTACAGATATGTAGCTTTACTGGCAGATAGAGGTGCAATGCTGGGTCACATGTGTGTTTGTGAACGTGGTCTTTACAGAGATGTAGCTTTACTGGCAGATAGAGGTGCAATGCTGGGTCACATGTGTTTGTGAACGTGGACTTTACAGATATGTAGCTTTACTGGCAGATAGAGGTGCAATGCTGGGTCACTTGTGTATTTGTGAACGTGGACTTTACAGAGATGTAGCTTTACTGGCAGATAGAGGTGCAATGCTGGGTCACTTGTGTGTTTGTGAATGTGGACTTTACAGAGATGTAGCTTTACTGGCAGATAGAGGTGCAATGCTGGGTCACGTGTGT
The DNA here is from genome assembly GCF_027579735.1 of Bombina bombina. Classification (NCBI taxonomy): domain Eukaryota; kingdom Metazoa; phylum Chordata; class Amphibia; order Anura; family Bombinatoridae; genus Bombina; species Bombina bombina. Next base: position 1,124,914,499 of record NC_069504.1, read on the forward strand.
TTGTGAACGAGGACTTTACAGAGATGTAGCTTTACTGGCAGATAGAGGTGCAATGCTGGGTGACTTGTGTGTTTGTGAACGTGGACTTTACAGAGATGTAGCTTTACTGGCAGATAGAGGTGCAATGCTGGGTCACGTGTGTTTGTGAACGAGGACTTTACAGAGATGTAGCTTTACTGGCAGATAGAGGTGCAATGCTGGGTGACTTGTGTGTTTGTGAACGTGGACTTTACAGAGATGTAGCTTTACTGGCAGATAGAGGTGCAATGCTGGGTCATGTGTGTTTGTGAACGTGGACTTTACAGAGATGTAGCTTTACTGGCAGATAGAGGTGCAATGCTGGGTGACTTGTGTGTTTGTGAACGTGGACTTTACAGAGATGTAGCTTTACTGGCAGATAGAGGTGCAATGCTGGGTCACGTGTGTTTGTGAACGTGGACTTTACAGAGATGTAGCTTTACTGGCAGATAGAGGTGCAATGCTGGGTGACGTGTGTTTGTGAACGTGGACTTTACAGATATGTAGCTTTACTGGCAGATAGAAGTGCAATGCTGGGTCACTTGTGTGTTTGTGAACGTGGACTTTACAGAGATGTAGCTTTACTGGCAGATAGAGGTGCAATGCTGGGTCACGTGTGTTTGTGAACGTGGACTTTACAGAGATGTAGCTTTACTGGCAGATAGAGGTGCAATGCTGGGTCACGTGTGTTTGTGAACGTGGACTTTACAGAGATGTAGCTTTACTGGCAGATAGAGGTGCAATGCTGGGTCACTTGTGTGTTTGTGAACGTGGACTTTACAGAGATGTTTTTTTTTACTTATTATATAAGGCAGATTTTCAATTCAGCAGAAAATTGTATTAAAGGGATTCTGTACTGAAATCAGCCAATCAGCATTAGAAGAGAGTACCTAGGGACCAATACTGTTCTATAAGTTTTCATTTAAATCAACTTTAAAGGGACAGGAAACTCCAATTTTTTCTTTTATGATTCAGACAGAGAAAACTATTTTAAAACAGTTTCCCATTTACTTATATTGTCAAATTTGCTTTGTTCTCTTGTTATTCTTTATAGAAGAGATATCTAGGTAGGTAGCGTGCACGTGCCTGAAGCACTACATGACAGGAAATAGTGCTACCATCTACTGCTTTTACTAATGTATAACATTGTTGCAAAACTGCTGCTGTATAGTGCTGCAGACATGTGCACACTCCTGAGCTTAGATCCCTGCTTTTCAACAAACAATAACAGGAAAATGAAGATTTGATAATAAAAATACATTGGGAAGTTGTTGAAAATTGTATGTTCTTTTAGAAACATGAAAGAAACAATTTGTTTATGTCCCTTTAACATAACATTCTTTTTTTTTTTACAAAACAATAATTCAGACTTATTTATATGCTGCTTTTTCTTTAGTATAAGGTCCCATTAAGGTTGCGTCTGGTATTGCATGACAATGCACATTACTGGCTTCCTATATTGGTTTTATATAAATACACAACTGTTATCTCCAACAGCAAAATACATCTGTACCTACCATAATCTTAATTCTATTTTTTCCATGATTGTGGTTCAAGGGACAGGAAACACATTTTTTTCCAGAATTTAGATAGGACACACAATTTTACACAACTTTTCAATTTACTTCTATTTTCAAATGTGCTTCATTCTCTTGTTATCCTTTGCTGAAGTAATAGCATTGCACTACTGACAGGAAGCGGAACACATCTAGTTAGCCAATCACAAGAGACAAATGTGTGCATGCACCAATCAGCAACGGCTCTCACTGGTGTATATGTGTGTATTCTTTTTTAACAAGGGATTTTAAGAGAACGAAACACATGTGAATATAGAAGTGAATTTAAAAGTGTCTTAAAATGACATGCTGTATTTGAATCACGTCCATCTAGACATTTTTAACAAGAACAGCAAAATATTCACACTTCAGAAGAATGTTCTCTTGAAGGACCTGCTGTTTGAGGGTCTGAAGGAACAGTGTATGAAATACGATGGTTATTGGAAGGAATGGTGTATGAAATACGATGGTTATTGGAAGGAATGATGGATGAAATACGATGGTTATTGGAAGGAATGATGGATGAAATACGATGGTTATTGGAAGGAATGATGGATGAAATACAATGGTTATTGGAAGGAATGATGGATGAAATACGATGGTTATTGGAAGGAATGATGGATGAAATACGATGGTTATTGGAAGGAATGGTGGATGAAATACGATGGTTATTTATTTTATTTATAAAATATTTTACCAGGAAGGATACATTTAGATTTCTCTCGTTTTCAAGTATGTCCTGGGACCACAAAACATTGCATTGATACAATAGGTTACAATACAATACAAAAACAATAATAATACACAATAGATGCAAACATTTAACATAGAACTGGTAGGAAATATTTAATCAACCATGACAAGCATATTCTGTTTTGAGATATGTAGAGAGGGATCTCTTAAAGGATATTAGGCTTGGGGAAGTTTTTAAAGTGTGAGGGAGGTCATTCCATAATTGTGGTGCTCTGTAGGAAAAGGAGGATCGAGCTGCTTTTTGTATTGAGGCAAACTAAATAATGTGCTGGTACTGGATCGGAGGTTATAGGAGGTGGGAATAACCGGTGAGAGCATTCTGCTCAGGTAGGGTGGGAGCTTCCCAGAAAGGCTCTTAAACACAAGGCAGGAAAGATGGAGGGAGCGTCTGGATTCCAGCGACAGCCAGTTTAGTTCTTTTAGCATGTCACAATGGTGGGTCCTGTAGTTACATTGTAGCACAAAGCGGCAGAACGAGTTATACAACGTATTACGTTTATTAAGATGAGTTTGCGGTGCAGGTGCATATACTATGTCCCCATAATCCATGATAGGCATCAACATTTTCTGTACAATCTTTTCCTTTACTGTAGGGCTGAGGCAGGATTTGTTTCTGTACAGGGCACCTAGTTTTGGATAAAGTTTAGATGCAAGTTTTTCTATGTGGAGGCCAAAAGATAGATTGGGGTCTAACAACATACCCAAGTATTTAAAAGAGTGGACTGCGGTCAGCTTGCAATTGGATTTTGTTTTGATGCAAAGATGGGAATTTCTCCTACATTGGTGTATCTGGTCCACGGCTTCATCCTTACTTGTGGGATATTCTCTTCCCCTACAGGAAGTGGCAAAGAGAGCACACAGCAGAGCTGTCCATATAGCTGCCCTCAGGCTCCGCCCCCCAGTCATTCTCTTTGCCGCTCTAAACAAGTAGCATCTCCACGGGGGTGGTAAAGAGTATGTGGTGTTAGTTGTAGTTTTTTATTCTTCTATCAAGAGTTTGTTATTTTAAAATAGTGCCGGTTTGTACTATTTACTCTACAGCAGAAAGTGATGAAGATTTCTGCTAAGAGGAATATGATTTTAGCACCAGTAACTAAAATCCATTGATGTTCCCACGCAGGACTGTTAACCAGAGAACATCAGTTGGGGGGAACAGTTTGCAGGCTTAACTGCTTCAGGTATGATCAGTCATTTTTCTAACAAGACCATGTAATGCTAGAAGACTGTCAGAAATTCTGGGATTGGTGAGCCATTTTTTTCTAATTGACTCTGTATAAAATGATGGCTTATATTTAGGGCTCTATGCTGGTTGACACTATTGTGGGCTTTAAAATCGATTGCTTTTTAGCATGTTTTTCACTATAAATAAGGTCTTTTTTCAGACTTTAAAACACTTTTGGGGTTTAATTTCGGCCTGGCACTTATTTGGACACCTAAATCTAGTCAGAAAGCCCCCTCCACTCTAGAATGAAGAGGGAGGAGGCCTAATTTTTAGGCCTAAATTGTGCAGTTGTTTTTGCCTAGGCAATCCATGCAGCTTCATGTGGGGAGTCAAGAGGCATCATAAAAGACTCCAGGGAGGCTTATTTCCTGCTAAAATAATCCCTAATGACGGTAAAAGGCTACAGTGAAATCTGTGGCTAGTACTGTAGTGTGTTAACTGGTTAATAACTGTTATTAACTCCGGTTTGGGCATTAAGGGGTTAATTGATCTGAAAATTTGTGTGCAATCTTTTCAAAGCATTAAGACTCTGTGGTGAAAATTTCATTAAAATCGGAAGTTTATTTCATGGTTTTTTCATATTTCAGTAAAAAAGTGTGTTTTTTTTATTATTTAAAGAGACAGTAACGTTTTTGTCAAAAATAATTTTTATTGCATTATAGTTCTGTTTAAGTCTGTTAAACATGTCTGAGTCTTCAGATAGCCTATGTTCTGTATGTCCAAAGGCCAAGGTGGTTCCCCCATTAAATTTATGTGTGAAGTGTGCCATAGCGTCCAAACAGCTTAAAGACAGTACAATCACACTTAAAAATATAGCCCAAGATGATTCTTTAGCTGAAGGTAGTGAAAATAGCTTGCTTTCCTCTCCTTCTGTGTCAACACCAGCTATGCCCGCGCAGGCGATGCCCAGTACATCTAGCGCACCAATTGCGATTACTATGAAACAGTTAGCAGCAGTAATGGATAATTCTATCGCAGCATTTTTATCCAAACTGCCAGGTTTCCTAGGAAGCGTGATTGCTCAGTTTTAAATACAGAAAATGAGCAAGTAGACGCAGAGGATAATTTATCTGTAGTGCCCTCACATCAATCTGACTTGGCGGTGAGGGAGGGCTTGTCTGAGGGAGAAATTTCTGACACAGGAAAAGTTTCTAAGCAGGCAGAGCCTGATACCATAGCATTTAAATTTAAGCTAGAACACCTCCGCGCTCTACTTAAGGAGGTCCTGGCTACTCTTGATGATTGTGACCCTTTGGTGGTCCCAGAAAAATTGTGTAAAATGGATAAATTCTTAGAGGTCCCAGTACACACTGATGCGTTTCCGATACCTAAGAGGGTGGCGGATATAGTGAATAAGGAGTGGGAGAAACCAGGTGTACCTTTTGTTCCCCCTCCTATATTTAAGAAAATGTTCCCCATTGTTGACCCCGGAAGGGACGCGTGGCAGACGGTCCCTAAGGTAGAGGGGGCAGTTTCAAAGCTAGCTAAGCGCACAACTATACCAATAGAAGACAGTGGTGCTTTCAAAGATCCTATGGATAAAAAATTAGAAGGTTTATTTAAGAAAATTTTTGTTCAACAAGGTTTTCTTCTTCAACCAATTTCTTGCATTATTCCTGTAACCACTGCAGCTGCTTTTTGGTTTGAGGAATTAGAAAACTCACTCCAGAAGGAGACTTCTTAGGATGAAGTCATGGATAGAATTCACGCCCCGGAAGTTGGCTAATTCTTTCATTACAGATGCCGCTTTTCAGTTAGCTAAATTAGCGGCGAAAAATTCTGGTTTCGCAATAGTGGCGCGTAGAGCGCTTTGACTAAAATCGTGGTCGGCGGATGTGTCGTCCAAAACAAAATTGTTTAATATTCCTTTCAAGGTAAGACCCTATTCGGGCCAGAGTTGAAAGAAATTATTTCAGATATCACTGGGGGAAAGGGCCATGCCCTTCCACAGGATAGACCTTTCAAAGTTAAAAATAAGTCTAATTTTCGTTCCTTTCGCAATTTCAGGAACGGACCGGCTTCTACCTCTACAGCCACTAGGCAAGAGGGTAACGCACCCCAGCCCAAACCAGCATGGAAACCATTGCAAGGCTGGAACAAGGGTAAACAGGCCAAAAGACCTGCTGCTGCTACCAAGACAGCATGAAGGGGTAGCCCCCGATCCGGGACCGGATCTAGTAGGGGGCAGATTTTCTCTCTTTGCTCAGGCCTGGGCAAGAGATGTTCCGGACCCCTGGGCACTAGAAATTGTCTCTCAGGGGTATCTTCTAGAATTCAAGGACCTTCCTCCAAGGGGAAGGTTCCACTTGTCTCGCTTATCTTTAGACCAGATAGAGAGACAGGCATTCTTACATTGCGTAGAGTACCTTTTAAAAATGGGAGTGATAAATCCAGTTCCAACAGCAGAACAAGGACTGGGATTTTACTCAAACCTGTTTGTAGTTTCCAAAAAGGAAGGAACTTTCAGGTCAATTCTGGATTTAAAGATCCTAGACCAATTACTCAGAGTTCCATCATTCCAAATGGAAACCATTCGGATTACCAGTTCGTGGCTCTTCCCTTCGGATTGGCCACTGCTCCGAGAATTTTCACAAAGGTGCTAGGGTCCCTTCTAGCGGTGCTAAGGCCAAGGGGCATTGCAGTAGCACCTTAACTAGATGACATTTAATACAGGCGTCGTCTTTTCACAAAGCAAGGGCTCATACGGACATTGTTCTAGCCTTTCTAAGGTCTCACGGGTGGAAGGTGAACATAGAAAAAAGTTCTCTGTCCCCGTTCACAAGGGTTCCCTTCCTGGGAACAATAATAGACTCGGTAGAAATGAAAATCTTTCTGACAGAGGTCAGGAAACTAAAACTTTTGAACACTTGTCGAGTTCTTCAATCCATTTCTCAACCCTCCATAGCTCAGTGCATGGAGGTAACAGGACTAATGGTTGCGGCAATGGACGTGGTTCCTTTTGCTCGAATTCATTTAAGACCATTGCAACTGTGCATGCTCAAACAATGAAATGGGGATTATGCAGATTTTTCTCCCCAGATTCAGATGGACCAGCAAACCAGAGACTCACTCCTCTGGTGGTTGTCTCAGGATCACCTGTCTCAGGGAACGAGTTTCCGAAGACCGAAGTGGATCATTGTCACGACCGACGCCAGCCTCTTAGGCTGGGGCGCGGTCTGGAAGTCCCTGAAGGTTCAGGGTCTATGGTCTCGGGAAGAATTTCTTCTCCCGATAAACATTTTGGAATTGAGAGCGATATTCAATGCGCTCCAGGCATGGCCTCAACTAGCGGAGGCGAAATTCATCAGTTTTCAGTCGGACAACTTGACGACTGTTGCGTACATCAATCATCAGGGGGGAACAAAGAGTTCCCTGGCGATGAGGGAGGTATCCAAGATCATCAAATGGGCAGAGGATCACTCCTGCCATCTATCAGTAATTCACATCCCAGGAGTGGACAACTGGGAAGCGGATTATCTGAGTCTTCAGACTTTCCATCCGGGGGAGTGGGAACTCCACCCGGAGGTTTTTTTGCTCAGCTGACCCAGCTATGGGGCATTACAGATCTGGATCTGATGGCGTCACGTCAGAACTTCAAAGTTACACGTTACGGGTCCAGGTCCAGGGATCCCAAGGCGACATTGGTAGATACCTTAGTAGCGCCTTGGTCGTTCAATCTAGCTTATGTCTTTCCACCGTTTCCCCTTCTCCCCCGGCTAGTAGCCAGGATCAAGCAGGAGAAGGCTTCGGTAATTCTAATAGCTCCTGAGTGGCCACGCAGGACTTGGTATGCAGACCTGGTGAATATGTCATCGGTTCCACCATGGAAGCTGCCTTTGAGGCAGGACCTTCTAATTCAAGGTCGATTCGAACATCCAAACCTAGTTTCTCTGCAACTGACTGCTTGGAGATTGAACGCTTGATTCTAGCTAAACGTGGGGTTTCGGAATCAGTTATAGATACTCTGATCCAGGCTAGAAAGCCTGTCACCAGGAAAATTTACCATAAGATATGGCGGAAATATCTTTGCTGGTGCGAATCCAAGGGTTACTCATGGAGTAAGATTAGGATTCCAAGGATACTATCTTTTCTCCAAGAAGGATTGGAGAAAGGTCTGTCAGCTAGTTCTTTTAAGGGACAGATATCTGCTCTGTCTGTTTGGTTACACAAGCGTCTGGCAGCCATGCCAGATATTCAGGGTTTGTACAGGCTTTAGTCAGAATCAAGCCTGTCTACAGACCTGTGGCTCCTCCATGGAGTCTAAATTTAGTTCTTTCAGTTCTTCAAGGGGTTCTGTTTGAACCTCTACATTCCATAGATATTAAGTTACTATCTTGGAAAGTTTTTTTGTTTTTTTGTAGCTATTTCTTCTGCTAGAAGAGTTTCTGAATTGTCTGCTTTGCAGTGTAATTCACCCTATCTGGTGTTTCATACAGATAAGGTCGTTTTACGTACCAAACCTGGTTTTCTTCCAAAAGTGGTTTCCAATAAGAATATCAACCAGGAAATAGTTGTTCCTTCTCTGTGTCCTAATCCAGTTTCTAACAAGGAACATCTGTTACACCATCTTGATGGGGTTCGTGCTTTAAAGTTTTATCTAAAAGCAACTAAAGACTTCAGACAAACATCGTCCTTGTTTGTCGTCTATTCTGGCAAGAGGAGAAGTCAAAAGGCGACTGCGACCTCTCTGTCTTTCTGGCTGAAAAGCATCATCCGGTTGGCTTATGAGACTGCTGGAAGGCAGCCTCCTGAACGAATTACAGCTCACTCAACTAGAGCTGTGGCTTCCACATGGGCTTCCAAGAATGAGGCTTCTGTTGAACAGATTTGTAAGGCAGCGACTTGGTCTTCACTGCATACGTTTGCCAAATTTTACAAATTCATTACTTTTGCTTCTTCGGAGGCTATTTTTGGGAGAAAGGTTTTGCAAGCAGTGGTGCCTTCCGTTTAGGTTACCTGACTTGTTCCCTCCCTTCATCCGTGTCCTAAAGCTTTGGTATTGGTTCCCACAAGTAAGGATGAAGCCGTGGACCGGATACACCAATGTAGGAGAAAACAGAATTTATGTTTACCTGATAAATTTCTTTCTCCTACGGTGTATCCGGTCCACGGCCCGCCCTGGCATTTTGGTCAGGTTTAAATTTATTTTTTGTAAACTACAGTCACCACTGCACCTTATGGTTCTCCTTTTTCTCCTAACCGTCGGTCGAATGACTGGGGGGGGCGGAGCCTGAGGGGAGCTGAATGGACAGCTCTGCTGTGTGCTCTCTTTGCCACTTCCTGTAGGGGAAGAGAATATCCCACAAGTAAGGATGAAGCCGTGGACCGGATACACCGTAGGAGAAAGAAATTTATCAGGTAAACATAAATTCTGTTTTTGTAATTTAGGTCCCGTTTCAAAGATCATTGTGACAGTTTTGCCAGTGTTTAGGAAGAGTTTGTTTTTTTGAGATCCACTTTTCTACCTCTGTGAACTGGTCTTGGAGCACTGCTTCAAGCTGCGACAGATCGGAATTGTTTGCATAGATTACCATGTCATCTGCATACATGTGTACAGTTGAGGATTTGCAGACATTAGGCAGATCATTTATAAATAATGTGAATAGTAGGGGGCCGAGAATGGAACCTTGGGATACACCACACGTGGCTGGGAGAGGGAGGGAGTTGCTGTCAGAAATGGAGACATATTGTGATCGATCCGATACATATGATCGAAACCAAGTTAACGGACGATCAGCAATACCAGAGTTTTTTAGTTTGAGCAGTAGTATGTCGTGGTCTACTGTGTCAAAGGCCTTTGCAAAATCAAGGAAAATAGCTCCAGTTAGGTCTCCTTGTTCCATGCCAGTTTGGATGTTGTTATTGGAAGGAATGGTGGATGAAATACGATGATTTTTGGAAGGAATGGAGGATGAAATACAATGGTTGTACAAATTTGAGAGTAGGAAAGGACTTACTCTAAAAATGAAGATAAATTTAGCACTCTGGGTTTAGAGAGTAGATTTCAGCTAGAGTAGCCGATACGGTTTAAACAGCCTAAATTTTGCCAAAATGGACTTAAAATAATAAAACTTAACTTTTTAGTTATCACATAAAATAGGAAATTAATATTTAAAACCACACTTAGGATCCTCTAGTAGTATAATTCTTATAAAGTAACTTGTATATTACAATTGAAAAATAGGTTGAGAGCGAACAGAAATATGGTGTACCCTGAATGCTATGACTCTTTATGTGATAACTGGACATCCCAGAACAATCAGTTAAATGAGATCTGATAATATATTGTAGCGTTATTAGTGGTAACTGAGTTTTGTGAACATGTACCTCCTTACAGATCTCATTGTATAATCTAAAGTTATCACAGATGTTACTCAAGTCACTTGGCACACAGTGGGTGTCAACCTTCAGAGTTCCTAGCTAGGCGGCATTATACAGGTTTGCAAACGTGACAGCGTTTGTACGTGTGTGTGCATGTGTGTATATATATAATATATGTGTGTGTGTGTGTGTGTGTGTGTGTATATATATATATATATATATATATATATAAGTATGCACTAGGCGGTATCAATCATCATATAGTATGTTTGTTTTTTTAACAAATCACGACCTAACAATACCCTGATGTTAGCTAACCAGAGTTATACAGATCTACAAGCGTAACACAATATGTGTGTGTGTATATATATATATATATATATATATATATGTGTGTGTGTGTGTGTGTGTAAGTAAGCATTAGGGAGCATGTCATTGAGCACTGAGTACTGTGCCTTTAAATCCCAGCATATCAAGTATGATACAGTAGAGATATATCTCCCTGATTTGTATGGTTATATCCCTTAATGTTTATGCAGTAAATTTATACAACAGAGACTAGCGACTGTTAATATTAAATATTCCGGGAAAGAGAAATAGTACAAAGGATTAACTTTGCGGTGCAATTTAGTTAAAAGTTCTAATATGGTAGATGCTCACGAAGTAAAACTGCCACAAATGTATCCGCTTGGTTGTCTAATAACAACAATTCATTAGCCCAGCTGCTTAAATTTAAACTAAGTTGCTACATCAACCAAAATATAGAGCGTAAGTTACTTGAGCATGGGAGCAGATCGATATACTAAAGTAAGAAGAGGATAACCTAAGGCTAACATAAAAACACAGAAGATCCTAGGACTCCTCACCAATACCATAGCCTTCCTGACATATTTCGCTGTGAACTGGCTTTCTCAAAGGATAGTCGCGCCGCCAGGTTGTCGGCTTTTTAGAGTTTGCACAGACACGCCCACAAGTACGATATCCTATGGTTGCTCTGCAAGAGGATGACATCTCAAACATCCTCTAATTGTGCTTACCTATATGATCTCTCAAAGGTAGTTGTGATCTACCGAAATTAATTACCAGCCGATTTGTTATGCTAAAATATATCATATGTTAGGTGAATAGAAGAGGTGGATAGAGTAACTTGAATCATTTAATTGATGATTGTTAAAATCTAATTGATTTGTAAAAATAGTACTATATGATCATTGACATATGTCACGTTTGCAAACCTGTATAATGCCGCCTAGCTAGGAACTCTGAAGGTTGACACCCACTGTGTGCCAAGTGACTTGAGTAACATCTGTTACCACTAATAACGCTACAATATATTATCAGATCTCATTTAACTGATTGTTCTGGGATGTCCAGTTATCACATAAAGAGTCATAGCATTCAGGGTACACCATATTTCTGTTCGCTCTTAACCTATTTTTTAATTGTAATATACAAGTTACTTTATAAGAATTATACTACTAGAGGATCCTAAGTGTGGTTTTAAATATTAATTTCCTATTTTATGTGATAACTAAATAAGTTGTTTTATTATTTTTCCAGAATTTGGCAACATTTAGGCTGTTTAATCGGTATCAGCTACTCTAGCTGAAATCTACTCTCTAAACGCAGAGTGCTAAATGTGTCTTTCTTCTATAAAGGTAAGACGAGTCCACGGATTCATCCTTTACTTGTGGGATATTATCCTCCTGCTAACAGGAAGTGGCAAAGAGCACCACAGCAGAGCTGTCTATATAGCTCCTCCCTTATCTCCACCCCCAGTCATTCTCTTTGCCTACTCTAAGTACTAGGAAGGGTAAAGTGAAAGAGGTGATAAAATATTAGTTTTTTAATTTCTTCAAGCAAGAGTTTGTTTTCTCTTGTTAAGTGTATCCAGTCCACGGATCATCCATTACTTATGGGATATTAACTCCTCCCCAACAGGAAGTGCAAGAGGATTCACCCAGCAGAGCTGCTATATAGCTCCTCCCCTAACTGCCATTACCAGTCATTCTCTTGCACCCAACGAATAGATAGGATGTGTGAGAGGACTGTGGTGATTATACTTAGTTTCATACCTTCAATCAAAAGTTTGTTATTTTATAATAGCACCGGAGTGTGTTATTCCTTCTCTGGTAGAATTTGAAGAAGAATCTACCTGAGTTTTTCTATGATTTTAGCCGGAGTAGTTAAGATCATATTGCTGTTTCTCGGCCATCTGAGGAGAGGTAAACTTCAGATCAGGGGACAGCGGGCAGATTAATCTGCAAAGAGGTATGTAGCAGCTTATTATTTTCTGACAATGGAATTGATGAGAAAATTCTGCCATACTGATATAATGTAAACTCAGCCTTAAATGCAGTAGCAGCAACTGGTATCAGGCTGTCATGTATGTATATTTTACACTTCAGTATTCTGGGGAATGGCACTTCACTGGAATTATACTGTATGCATAAAACTTTAGCCTAATTTGCAGGGACTAGCAACAGGCTTTTTAATAACACTCAATTTATTAATGTTAAACGTTTTTTGCTGGCATGTAAAATTGTTTAATTTTCTGAGGTACTGGGTGAAAAAATGTTTTGGGCACTATTTTTTTCCACTTGGCAGTCGTTTTATTTAATTTATGACAGTTTACTGATCTCTCTCACTGTTATGTGTGAGGGGGAGGGGCCTTTTTTGGCACTTTTGCTACGCATCAAAAAATTCAGTCAGAAGTTTATTGTCTTCCCTGCATGATCCGGTTCATCTCTACAGAACTCAGGGGTCTTCAAAACTTGTTTTGAGGGAGGTAATCACTCACAGCAGAGCTGTGAGATTGTAGTTGACTGTGATAAAAAAAAACGTTTATTTCTGTATTTTTTTTTTTCTGCTATCAGGGTTAGTTATCCTTTGCTAATGGGAGCAATCCTTTGCTAAAATTGTGTTTTTTACAAAGATTTGATGCTATAACTTTTCAGTTTATTAATTTTCAACTGTCATAACTTTTTCTGTGCTTCTTATAGGCACAGTACGTTTTCATATTATAGTAAATTACTTGAAAAGTATTTCCAAGTTGCTAGTTTATTTGCTAGTGTGTTAAACATGTCTGATTCAGAGGAAGATATCTGTGCTATATGTGCTAAAGCCAAAGTGGAGCCCAATAGAAATTTATGTACTAACTGTATTGATGCTACTTTAAATAAAAGTCAATCTGTACAAATTGAACATATTTCACCAAACAACGAGGGGAGAGTTATGCCGACTAACTCGCCTCACGTGTCAGTACCTGCATCTCCCGCTCGGGAGGTGCGTGATATTGTAGCGCCGAGTACATCTGGGCGGCCATTACAAATCACATTACAGGATATGGCTACTGTTATGACTGAAGTTTTGGCTAAATTACCAGAACTAAGAGGTAAGCGTGATCACTCTGGGGTGAGAACAGAGTGCGCTGATAATATTAGGGCCATGTCAGACACTGCGTCACAATTTGCAGAACATGAGGACGGAGAGCTTCATTCTGCGGGTGACGGTTCTGATCCAAACAAACTGGATTCAGATATTTCAAATTTTAAATTTAAGCTGGAAAACCTCCGTGTATTACTAGGGGAGGTGTTAGCGTCTCTGAATGATTGTAACACAGTTGCAATACCAGAGAAAATGTGTAGGTTGGATAAATATTTTGCGGTACCGGCGAGTACTGACGTTTTTCCTATACCTAAGAGACTTACTGAAATTGTTACTAAGGAGTGGGATAGACCCGGTGTGCCGTTCTCACCCCCTCCGATATTTAGAAAGATGTTTCCAATAGACGCCACCACACGGGACTTATGGCAAACGGTCCCTAAGGTGGAGGGAGCAGTTTCTACTTTAGCTAAGCGTACCACTATCCCGGTGGAGGATAGCTGTGCCTTTTCAGATCCAATGGATAAAAAGTTAGAGGGTTACCTTAAGAAAATGTTTGTTCAACAAGGTTTTATATTGCAACCTCTTGCATGCATTGCGCCTGTCACGGCTGCAGCAGCATTTTGGTTTGAGTCTCTGGAAGAGACACTTGAATCAGCTCCATTAGATGAGATTACACACAAGCTTAAAGCCCTTAAGTTAGCTAACTCATTTATTTCAGATGCCGTAGTACATTTAACTAAACTTACGGCTAAGAATTCCGGATTCGCCATTCAGGCACGCAGAGCACTGTGGCTAAAATCCTGGTCAGCTGACGTTACTTCTAAATCTAAATTGCTTAATATACCTTTCAAAGGGCAGACCTTATTCGGGCCCGGGTTGAAAGAAATTATCGCTGACATTACAGGAGGTAAAGGCCATGCCCTGCCTCAAGACAGAGCCAAACCTAAGGCTAGACAGTCTAATTTTCGTTCCTTTCGTAATTTCAAAGCAGGAGCAGCATCAACTTCCTCTGCACCAAAACAGGAAGGAGCTGTTGCTCGCTACAGACAAGGCTGGAGACCTAACCAGTCCTGGAACAAGGGCAAGCAGGCCAGGAAACCTGCTGCTGCCCCTAAGACAGCATGAATCGAGGGCCCCCGATCCGGGAACGGATCTAGTGGGGGGCAGACTTTCTCTCTTCGCCCAGGCTTGGGCAAGAGATGTCCAGGATCCCTGGGCGTTAGAGATCATATCTCAGGGATACCTTCTAGACTTCAAATTCTCTCCCCCAAGAGGGAGATTTCATCTGTCAAGGTTGTCAACAAACCAAATAAAGAAAGAGGCGTTTCTACGCTGCGTACAATATCTTTTATTAATGGGAGTGATCCATCCGGTTCCGCGGTCGGAACAAGGACAAGGGTTTTACTCAAATCTGTTTGTGGTTCCCAAAAAAGAGGGAACTTTCAGGCCAATCTTGGATTTAAAGATCCTAAACAAATTCCTAAGAGTTCCATCGTTCAAAATGGAAACTATTCGGACAATTTTACCCATGATCCAAAAGGGTCAGTACATGACCACAGTGGATTTAAAGGATGCTTACCTTCACATACCGATTCACAAAGATCATTACCGGTATCTAAGGTTTGCCTTTCTAGACAGGCATTACCAGTTTGTAGCTCTTCCATTCGGATTGGCTACGGCTCCGAGAATCTTCACAAAGGTTCTGGGTGCTCTTCTGGCGGTACTAAGACCGCGAGGAATTGCGGTAGCTCCGTACCTAGACGACATTCTGATACAAGCTTCAAGCTTTCAAACTGCCAAGTCTCATACAGAGTTAGTACTGGCATTTCTAAGGTCGCATGGATGGAAGGTGAACGAAAAGAAGAGTTCTCTCTTTCCACTCACAAGAGTTCCCTTCTTGGGGACTCTTATAGATTCTGTAGAAATGAAGATTTACCTGACAGAAGACAGGTTAACAAAGCTTCAAAATGCATGCCGTGTCCTTCATTCCATTCAACACCCGTCAGTAGCTCAATGCATGGAGGTGATCGGCTTAATGGTAGCAGCAATGGACATAGTACCCTTTGCACGCCTACATCTCAGACCGCTGCAATTGTGCATGCTAAGTCAGTGGAATGGGGATTACTCAGACTTGTCCCCTACTCTGAATCTGGATCAAGAGACCAGAAATTCTCTTCTATGGTGGCTTTCTCGGCCACATCTGTCCAGGGGGATGCCATTCAGCAGGCCGGACTGGACAATTGTAACAACAGACGCCAGCCTACTAGGTTGGGGCGCTGTCTGGAATTCTCTGAAGGCTCAGGGACAATGGAATCAGGAGGAGAGTCTCCTACCAATAAACATTCTGGAATTGAGAGCAGTTCTCAATGCCCTTCTGGCTTGGCCCCAGTTAACAACTCGGGGGTTCATCAGGTTTCAGTCGGACAACATCACGACTGTAGCTTACATCAACCATCAGGGAGGGACAAGAAGCTCCCTAGCAATGATGGAAGTATCAAAGATAATTCGCTGGGCAGTGTCTCACTCTTGCCACCTGTCAGCAATCCACATCCCGGGAGTGGAGAACTGGGAGGCGGATTTCTTAAGTCGTCAGACTTTTCATCCGGGGGAGTGGGAACTTCATCCGGAGGTCTTTGCCCATATACTTCGACGTTGGGGCAAACCAGAGATAGATCTCATGGGGTCTCGACAGAACGCCAAGCTTCCTCGTTACGGGTCCAGATCCAGGGATCCGGGAGCGGTTCTGATAGATGCTTTGACAGCACCTTGGACCTTCGGGGTGGCTTATGTGTTTCCACCCTTCCCGATGCTTCCTCGATTGATTGCCAGAATCAAACAGGAGAGAGCATCAGTGATTCTAATAGCGCCTGCATGGCCACGCAGGACTTGGTATGCAGATCTAGTGGACATGTCATCCTGTCCACCTTGGTCGCTACCTCTGAAACAGGACCTTCTGATCCAGGGTCCCTTCAAACATCAAAATCTAATTTCTCTGAAGCTGACTGCTTGGAAATTGAACGCTTGATTTTATCAAAATGTGGTTTTTCTGAGTCAGTTTATTGATACCTTAATACAGGCTAGGAAGCCTGTTACCAGAAAGATTTACCATAAGATATGGCGCAAATACTTATATTGGTGCAAATCAAAGAGTTACTCATAGAGTAAGGTTAGGATTCCGAGGATATTGTCTTTTCTACAAGAAGGTTTAGAAAAGGGTTTATCCGCTAGTTCCTTAAAGGGACAGATTTCAGCTCTGTCCATTCTTTTACACAAACGTCTGTCAGAAGTTCCGGACGTTCAAGCTTTTTGTCAGGCTTTAGCTAGGATCAAGCCTGTGTTTAAAACTGTTGCTCCACCATGGAGTTTGAACTTAGTTCTTAATGTTTTACAGGGGGTTCCGTTTGAACCCCTTCATTCCATTGATATCAAGTTGTTATCTTGGAAAGTTCTGTTTTTAATGGCGATTTCCTCGGCTCGAAGAGTCTCTGAGTTATCTGCCTTACATTGTGATTCTCCTTATCTGATTTTTCATTCAGACAAGGTAGTTCTGCGTACTAAACCTGGGTTCCTACCTAAGGTGGTCACTAACAGGAATATCAATCAAGAGATTGTGGTTCCATCTTTGTGTCCTAATCCTTCTTCGAAAAAGGAACGTCTGCTACACAATCTAGATGTAGTCCGTGCCCTGAAATTTTATCTACAGGCAACTAAGGATTTTCGACAAACGTCTTCCCTGTTTGTCGTTTATTCTGGTCAGAGGAGAGGTCAAAAAGCTTCGGCTACCTCTCTCTCCTTTTGGCTTCGTAGCATAATACGGTTAGCCTATGAGACTGCTGGACAGCAGCCTCCTGAAAGAATTACAGCACATTCTACTAGAGCTGTGGCTTCCACTTGGGCCTTTAAGAATGAGGCTTCTGTTGAACAGATTTGCAAGGCTGCAACTTGGTCTTCTCTTCATACTTTTTCCAAATTTAACAAATTTGACACTTTTGCTTCTTCGGAGGCTGTTTTTGGGAGAAAGGTTCTTCAGGCAGTGGTTCCTTCCGTATAAAGAGCCTGCCTGTCCCTCCCGTCATCCGTGTACTTTAGCTTTGGTATTGGTATCCCATAAGTAATGGATGATCCGTGGACTGGATACACTTAACAAGAGAAAACATAATTTATGCTTACCTGATAAATTTATTTCTCTTGTAGTGTATCCAGTCCACGGCCCGCCCTGTCACTTTAAGGCAGGTAATTTTTCCATTAAACTACAGTCACCACTGCACCCTATGGTTTTCCTTTCTCTGCATGTTTTCGGTCGAATGACTGGTAATGGCAGTTAGGGGAGGAGCTATATAGCAGCTCTGCTGGGTGAATCCTCTTGCACTTCCTGTTGGGGAGGAGTTAATATCCCATAAGTAATGGATGATCCGTGGACTGGATACACTACAAGAGAAATAAATTTATCAGGTAAGCATAAATTATGTTATTTTAAATGGTACCGGTGTGTACTATTTACTCTCAGGCAGCAGATGGATGAAGACTGCTGCCTGGAGGATGATGATCTTAGAATTTGTAACTAAGGTCCATTGCTGTTCCCACAGAGGCTGAGGAGTGCAGGAAACTTCAGTGTGAGGAACGGTTTCATGCTATGCAGCAATGAGGTATGTTCAGTCATATTTTTCTGGAGAGACTGTGTATTTCAGAAAGGCTGACATTATACCCAGGAGGGTAAGGGTAAGCTTTAATCCTAGAGCTAAAAGAAGGGCATTACTTAGCTTGTATAAGGGGCCAATTACGAATATGGTTGACACTGACTTGTAAATGTTTGTGGGCAAACGTTTTTATGATCTGGGAGTGCTTTAACGTTTTGTGGGCAATAACGTTTTGGGCAACTTTATTGAGGGCACACATGGCTTAATTTCTGGGTCTCAGAAACCACATGGCTAGTTATTACCGCTCTGGTGCGGATCTTTGAGGCTGGAGACATCGAGTGAGATGGGCGGGGCCTATTTTCGCGCCTCAGATGCGCAGTTAGTTTCTCGCAGCAAGCTTTAACTCCTGAGGGCCCTGGTGGATGTTTTGGGCCAAATCGAAGCTTTAACCCCACATTTACTATCCCTGAGGGCAGGTAGGGCCACAGCAGGGCTGTGGCAAAGTGCTGAGGGTGTTTTTTCCAGATCTGGGCCTATTTTTAATCCAGTTTGCACATTAAAGGGTTAATTGTTAAAATACCTTGTGGGGCAATTTTAACTACATATATTGTGTCTGCTTACAAAATTTTGAAAAATTTGGTGCGTGTTTAGGCTGTTTTGCAGAATGTGTATGCTTTTTTTCTCTTAAAGGCACAGTACCGTTTTTTTAAGATTGTTATTTTTTTCACTAAATAAAGTGTTTTCATGCTTGTTTGTAGTCATTACTAGCCTGTTCAACATGTCTGACATTGAGGAAAGTCAATGTTCAATATGTTTAGAAGCCATTGTGGAACCTCATGCACTGAAAGGTCAATAAATTGTAAAGAACATATTTTAGCTACTAAAAGTATGTCGCAGGATGATTCTCAGTCAGAAGGGAATCAGGTTATGCCATCTAATTCTCCCCAAGTGCCACAACCGTTAACGCCCGCACAAGCGACGCCAAGTACTTCTAGTGTGTCTAATTCTTTCACCCTCCTACTTTTAAGAAAATGTTTCCCATATCAGACGCCGTGCGGGACTCGTGGCAGACGGTCCCTAAGGTGGAGGGAGCTATTTCTACCCTGGCTAAGCGTACAACTATACCTATTGAGGACAGTTGTGCTTTCAAAGATCCTATGGATAAAAATTAGAGGGTCTCCTAAAGAAAATATTTGTTCATCAAGGTTTTCTTCTCCAACCTATAGCATGCATTGTTCCTGTAACTACTGCAGCGTCCTTTTGGTTCGAGGCTCTGGAAGAGGCTCTTCAGGTTGAGACCCCATTAGATGATATTCTGGATAGAATTAGGGCTCTCAAGCTAACTAATTCTTTCATTACAAATGCTGCTTTTCAACTGGCTAAATTAGTGGCGAAGAATTCAGGTTTTGCCATTTTAGCGTTTAGAGCGTTATGGCTTAAGTCCTGGTCAGCTGATGTGTCATCAAAGGCTAAGCTTTTAGCCATCCCTATTCAGACCTGAACTGAAAGAGATCATTTCAGACATCACTGGAGGGAAAGGCCATGCCCTTCCTCAGGATAAGACGAATAAGATGAGGACCAAACAAAATAATTTTCGTTCCTTTTGAAACTTCAAAGGTGGTCCCTCTACCTCTTCCCCTGCCGCAAAGCAAGAGGGGAATTTTGCTCAATCCAAGTCAGTCTGGAGACCTAACCAGACTTGGAACAAAGGTAAACAGGCCAAGAAGCCCGCTGCTGCCACCAAGACAGCATGAAGGGGTAGCCCCCGATCCGGGATAGGATCTAGTAGGGGGCAGACTTTCTCTCTTCGCTCAGGCTTGGGCAAGAGACATTCAGGACTCCTGGGCTTTAGAACTCGTGACCCAAGGGGGAGATTCCATCTTTCTCAATTGTCTGTAAATCAGACAAAAAGAGAGGCATTCTTACGCGGTGTAGAAGACCTATATACAATGGGAGTGATCTGCCCAGTTCCAAAAACAGAACAGGGGCAAGGGTTCTACTCCAATCTGTTTGTCGTTCCCAAAAAAGAGGGAACCTTCAGACCAATTTTGGATCTCAAGATCCTAAACAAATTCCTCAGAGTCCCATCCTTCAAGATGGAGACCATTCGGACTATTTTGCCGATGATCCAGGAGGGTCAATATATGACCACCGTGGATTTAAAGGATGCGTATCTACACATTCCTATCCACAAAGATCATCACCAGTTCCTCAGGTTTGCCTTTCTGGACAAGCATTACCAGTTTGTGGCTCTTCCCTTCGGGTTAGTCACGGCTCCAAGAATTTTCACAAAGATACTAGGGTCCCTTCTGGCAGTTCTAAGGCCGCGGGGCATAGCTGTGGCGACTTATCTGGACGATATCTTAATCCAGGCGTCAACTTACCAACTAGCCAAGTCTCACACGGACATCGTGTTGGCTTTTCTAAGATCTCACGAGTGGGAGGTGAACGTAAAAAAAGAGTTCACTTATCCCTCTCACAAGAGTTCCATTCTTGGGAACTCTGATAGATTCGGTGGACATGAAAAATTTTCTGACGGAGGTCAGGAAATCAAAAATGTTATTCATCTGCCGAGCTCTTCATTCCATTCCTCGGCCGTCAGTGGCTCAGTGTATGGAGGTAATCGGCTTAATGATAGCGGCAATGGACATAGTTCTGTTTGCTCGCTTGCATCTCAGACCACTGCAACTTTGCATGCTCATACAGTGGAATGGGGATTATGCAGATTTATCTCCTCAGATAAATCTGGACCAAGAGACGAGAGACTCTCTTCTTTGGTGGTTGTCACAGGATCATCTGTCCAAGGGAATGTGTTTCCGCAGGCCAGCGTGGGTCATAGTGACGACGGACGCCAGCCTATTGGGCTGGGGTACAGTCTGGAATTCCCTGAAAGCTCAGGGTTTGTGGATTCGGGAGGATTCCAGTCGGACAATATCACGACTGTAGCATATATCAATCATCAAGGGGGAACAAAGAGTTCTCTAGCGATGATAGAGGTTACCAAAATAATTTGATGGGCAGAGACTCACTCTTGCCATCTATCAGCAATCTATATCCCAGGGGTGGAGAACTGGGAAGTGGATTTTCTAAGTCGTCAGACTTTTGATCCGGGGGAGTGGAAACTCCATCCGGAGGTGTTTGCACAATTGATTCAGCAATGGGGCACACCAGAATTGGATCTGATGGCGTCTCGTCAGAACGCCAAACTTTCTTGTTACGGGTCCAGGTCAAGGGACCCTCAGGCAGTACTGATAGATGCTCTAGCAGTACCCTGGTCGTTCAACCTGGCTTATGTGTTTCCACCATTTCCTCTCCTTCCTCGTTTGATTGCCAGAATCAAACAGGAGAGAGCTTCAGTGTTTTTGATAGCACCTGCGTGGTCACGCAGGACTTGGTATGCAGACCTGGTAGACATGTCATCTCTTCCACCATGGACTCTGCCAGTGAGACAGGACCTTCTGAGTCAAGGTCCGTTCCAGCATACAAATCTAGTTTCTCTACGGCTGACTGCTTGGAGATTGAACGCTTGATCTTATCCAAGCGGGGTTTCTCGGAATCGGTCATAGATACCTTGATTCAGGCTCGAAAGCCTGTCACCAGGAAAATGTATCATAAGATATGGCGTAAATATCTTTATTGGTGCGAATCCAAAGGCTACTCATGGCGTAAGATCAGGATTCCTAGGATTTTGTCCTTTCTCCAAGAAGGATTGGAGAAGGGGCTATCAGCTAGTTCCTTAACCCCTTAATGACAACTGACGTACCAGGTACGTCATGCATTAACAAGCAGTTAATGACAATGGACGTACCTGGTACGTCAGTTGTCTAACAGAGTGCTGGAAGTGATCACAACCACTTCCAGCAGCTCTGAGGGTATTGCAGTGATGCCTCGATATGGAGGCATCCTGCAATACCCCTTTACAAGCTTCCGATGCTGAGAGAGCCACTCTGTGGCCCTCTCTGCACTGGTAGCGATGGTGCCGATGGTGCCGTTTGACCGGGTGGGAGGAGGGAGCGTGTGCGCGCGTGCACGAGGGTGTGCACGTGCACGTGCACGCATTAGCCACACTGACACCAATGAAGTTAGGAAGGGGGAAAAAAGTTAAAAAAATTTTTTTTCCATATAAAAGGATCTGGGAGGGGGAGGGGGAGGGGGTGGGGGTATTGTGGGGGGCTGCTACACTACAGAAATAATTAAAAATAAAAGTTAAAATTAAAATACTTTGGTTTGTGGGGCTAAACTGGGTACTGGCAGACAGCTGCCAGTACCCAAGATGGCGGTAATTAGGTAGGGGAGAGGGTTAGAGAGCTGGAGGGGGGGATCAGGGAGGTTGGTGCTAAGGAAGGGGTTCATCACAACTAAAATATTTTATTATTTTTATTTAAAAAAAAAAAAAAAACTCTTTTATTTAGTACTGGCAGACTTTCTGCCAGTACTTAAGATGGCGGGAACAATTGTGGGGTGGGGGAGGGAAGAGAGCTGTTTGGGAGGGATCAGGGGGTGGGATGTGTCAGGTGGGAGGCTGATCTCTAAAATTAACCCTGCAAGCTCCTTACAAGCTACCTAATTTAACCCCTTCACTGCTGGGCATAATTAACGTGTGGTGCGCAGCAGCATTTAGCGGCCTTCTAATTACCAAAAAGCAACGCCAAAGCCATATAAGTCTGCTATTTCTGAACAAAGGGGATCCCAGAGAAGCTTTTACAACAATTTCTGCCATAATAACACAAGCTGTTTGTAAATAATTTCAGTGAGAAACCTAAAATTGTGAAAAATGTAAAGTTTCTCCTGTTAAGTGTGGTCAGTCCACGGGTCATCATTACTTCTGGGATATTAACTCCTCCCCAACAGGAAGTGCAAGAGGATTCACCCAGCAGAGCTGCTATATAGCTCCTCCCCTCTACGTCACCTCCAGTCATTCTCTTGCACCCAACGAATAGATAGGATGTGTGAGAGGACTGTGGTGATTATACTTAGTTTCATATCTTCAATCAAAAGTTTGTTATTTTATAATAGCACCGGAGTGTGTTATTCCTTCTCTGGTAGAATTTGTAGAAGAATCTACCTGAGTTTTTTTCTATGATTTTAGCCGGCGTAGTTAAGATCATATTGCTGTTTCTCGGCCATCTGAGGAGAGGTAAACTTCAGATCAGGGGACAGCGGGCAGGTTAATCTGCAAAGAGGTATGTAGCAGCTTATTATTTTCTGACAATGGAATTGATGAGAAAATTCTGCCATACCGATATAATGTAAACTCAGCCTTAAATGCAGTAGCAGCAACTGGTATCAGGCTGTCATGTATGTATATTTTACACTTCAGTATTCTGGGGAATGGCACTTCACTGGAATTATACTGTATGCATAAGACTTAGCCTAATTTGCAGGGACTAGCAACAGGCTTTTTAATAACACTTAATTTATTTAATGTTAAACGTTTTTTTGCTGGCATGTAAAATCGTTTAATTTTCTGAGGTACTGGGTGAAAAAATGTTTTGGGCACTATTTTTTTCCACTTGGCAGTCGTTTTATTTAATTTATGACAGTTTACTGATCTCTCTCACTGTTGTGTGTGAGGGGGAGGGGCCTTTTTTGGCGCTTTTGCTACGCATCAAAAAATTCAGTCAGAAGTTCATTGTCTTCCCTGCATGATCCGGTTCATCTCTACAGAACTCAGGGGTCTTCAAAACTTGTTTTGAGGGAGGTAATCACTCACAGTAGAGCTGTGAGATTGTAGTTGACTGTGATAAAAAAAGTTTATTTCTGTATTTTTATTTTTTTTTCTGCTATCAGGGTTAGTTATACTTTGCTAATGGGAGCAATCCTTTGCTAAAATTGTGTTTTTACAAAGATTTGATGCTATAACTTTTCAGTTTATTAATTTTCAACTGTCATAACTTTTTCTGTGCTTCTTATAGGCACAGTACGTTTTCATATTATAGTAAATTACTTGAAAAGTATTTCCAAGTTGCTAGTTTATTTGCTAGTGTGTTAAACATGTCTGATTCAGAGGAAGATATCTGTGCTATATTTGCTAAAGCCAAAGTGGAGCCCAATAGAAAATGTTTGTTCAACAAGGTTTTATATTGCAACCTCTTGCATGCATTGCGCCTGTCACGGCTGCAGCAGCATTTTGGTTTGAGTCTCTGGAAGAGACACTTGAATCAGCTCCATTAGATGAGATTACACACAAGCTTAAAGCCCTTAAGTTAGCTAACTCATTTATTTCGGATGCCGTAGTACATTTAACTAAACTTACGGCTAAGAATTCCGGATTCGCCATTCAGGCGCGAAGAGCACTGTGGCTAAAATCCTGGTCAGCTGACGTTACTTCTAAATCTAAATTGCTTAATATACCTTTCAAAGGGCAGACCTTATTCGGGCCCGGGTTGAAAGAAATTATCGCTGACATTACAGGAGGTAAAGGCCATGCCCTGCCTCAAGACAGAGCCAAACCTAAGGCTAGACAGTCTAATTTTCGTTCCTTTCGTAATTTCAAAGCAGGAGCAGCATCAACTTCCTCTGCACCAAAACAGGAAGGAACTGTTGCTCGCTACAGACAAGGCTGGATACCTAACCAGTCCTGGAACAAGGGCAAGCAGGCCAGGAAACCTGCTGCTGCCCCTAAGACAGCATGAATTGAGGGCCCCCGATCCGGGAACGGATCTAGTGGGGTCAGACTTTCTCTCTTCGCCCAGGCTTGGGCAAGAGATGTCCAGGATCCCTGGGCGTTAGAGATCATATCTCAGGGATACCTTCTGGACTTCAAATCCTCTCCCCCAAGAGGGAGATTTCATCTGTCAAGGTTGTCAACAAACCAAATAAAGAAAGAGGCGTTTCTACGCTGCGTACAAGATCTTTTATTAATGGGAGTGATCCATCCGGTTCCGCGGTCGGAACAAGGACAAGGGTTTTACTCAAATCTGTTTGTGGTTCCCAAAAAAGAGGGAACTTTCAGGCCAATCTTGGATTTAAAGATCCTAAACAAATTCCTAAGAGTTCCATCGTTCAAAATGGAAACTATTCGGACAATTTTACCCATGATCCAAAAGGGTCAGTACATGACCACAGTGGATTTAAAGGATGCTTACCTTCACATACCGATTCACAAAGATCATTACCGGTATCTAAGGTTTGCCTTTCTAGACAGGCATTACCAGTTTGTAGCTCTTCCATTCGGATTGGCTACGGCTCCAAGAATCTTCACAAAGGTTCTGGGTGCTCTTCTGGCGGTACTAAGACCGCGAGGAATTTCAGTAGCTCAATGCATGGAGGTGATTGGCTTAATGGTAGCGGCAATGGACATAGTACCCTTTGCACGCCTACATCTCAGACCGCTGCAATTGTGCATGCTAAGTCAGTGGAATGGGGATTACTCAGACTTGTCCCCTACTCTGAATCTGGATCAAGAGACCAGAAATTCTCTTCTATGGTGGCTTTCTCGGCCACATCTGTCCAGGGGGATGCCATTCAGCAGGCCGGACTGGACTATTGTAACAACAGACGCCAGCCTACTAGGTTGGGGCGCTGTCTGGAATTCTCTGAAGGCTCAGGGACAATGGAATCAGGAGGAGAGTCTCCTACCAATAAACATTCTGGAATTGAGAGCAGTTCTCAATGCCCTTCTGGCTTGGCCCCAGTTAACAACTCGGGGGTTCATCAGGTTTCAGTCGGACAACATCACGACTGTAGCTTACATCAACCATCAGGGAGGGACAAGAAGCTCCCTAGCAATGATGGAAGTATCAAAGATAATTCGCTGGGCAGAGTCTCACTCTTGCCACCTGTCAGCAATCCACATCCCGGGAGTGGAGAACTGGGAGGCGGATTTCCTAAGTCGTCAGACTTTTCATCCGGGGGAGTGGGAACTTCATCCGGAGGTCTTTGCCCAAATACTTCGACGTTGGGGCAAACCAGAGATAGATCTCATGGCGTCTCGACAGAACGCCAAGCTTCCTCGTTACGGGTCCAGATCCAGGGATCCGGGAGCGGTTCTGATAGATGCTTTGACAGCACCTTGGACCTTCGGGATGGCTTATGTGTTTCCACCCTTTCTGATGCTTCCTCGATTGATTGCCAGAATCAAACAGGAGAGAGCATCAGTGATTCTAATAGCGCCTGCATGGCCACGCAGGACTTGGTATGCAGATCTAGTGGACATGTCATCCTGCCCACCTTGGTCCCTACCTCTGAAACAGGACCTTCTGATCCAGGGTCCCTTCAAACATCAAAATCTAATTTCTCTGAAGCTGACTGCTTGGAAATTGAACGCTTGATTTTATCTAAACATGGGTTTTCTGAGTCAGTTATTGATACCTTAATACAGGCTAGGAAGCCTGTTACCAGAAAGATTTACCATAAGATATGGCGCAAATACTTATATTGGTGCGAATCCAAGAGTTACTCATGGAGTAAGGTTAGGATTCCGAGGATATTGTCTTTTCTACAAGAAGGTTTAGAAAAGGGTTTATCCGCTAGTTCCTTAAAGGGACAGATTTCAGCTCTGTCCATTCTTTTACACAAACGTCTGTCAGAAGTTCCGGACGTTCAAGCTTTTTGTCAGGCTTTAGCTAGGATCAAGCCTGTGTTTAAAACTGTTGCTCCACCATGGAGTTTGAACTTAGTTCTTAATGTTTTACAGGGTGTTCCGTTTGAACCCCTTCATTCCATTGATATCAAGCTGTTATCTTGGAAAGTTCTGTTTTTAATGGCAATTTCCTCGGCTCGAAGTTTCTCTGAGTTATCTGCCTTACACTGTGATTCTCCTTATCTGATTTTTCATTCAGACAAGGTAGTTCTGCGTACTAAACCTGGGTTCCTACCTAAGGTGGTCACTAACAGGAATATCAATCAAGAGATTGTGGTGCCATCTTTGTGTCCTAATCCTTCTTCGAAGAAGGAACGTCTGCTACACAATCTAGATGTAGTCCGTGCCCTGAAATTTTATCTACAGGCAACTAAGGATTTTCGACAAACGTCTTCCCTGTTTGTCGTTTATTCTGGTCAGAGGAGAGGTCAAAAAGCTTCGGCTACCTCTCTCTCTTTTTGGCTTCGTAGCATAATACGGTTAGCCTATGAGACTGCTGGACAGCAGCCTCCTGAAAGAATTACAGCACATTCTACTAGAGCTGTGGCTTCCACTTGGGCCTTTAAGAATGAGGCTTCTGTTGAACAGATTTGCAAGGCTGCAACTTGGTCTTCTCTTCATACTTTTTCCAAATTTTACAAATTTGACACTTTTGCTTCTTCGGAGGCTGTTTTTGGGAGAAAGGTTCTTCAGGCAGTGGTTCCTTCCGTATAAAGAGCCTGCCTGTCCCTCCCGTCATCCGTGTACTTTAGCTTTGGTATTGGTATCCCAGAAGTAATGATGACCCGTGGACTGACCACACTTAACAGGAGAAAACAAAATTTATGCTTACCTGATAAATTCCTTTCTCCTGT
Organism: Bombina bombina; assembly: GCF_027579735.1. Lineage (NCBI taxonomy): Eukaryota > Metazoa > Chordata > Amphibia > Anura > Bombinatoridae > Bombina > Bombina bombina. The sequence continues at coordinate 1,124,941,831 of NC_069504.1, forward strand.
AGTGTGGTCAGTCCACGGCCCGCCCTGTTTTTTATGGCAGGTAAAAAATTTTGAATTATACTCCAGTCACCACTACACCCTTTGGCTTCTCCTTTCTCGTTGGTCCTTGGTCGAATGACTGGAGGTGACGTAGAGGGGAGGAGCTATATTGCAGCTCTGCTGGGTGAATCCTCTTGCACTTCCTGTTGGGGAGGAGTTAATATCCCAGAAGTAATGATGACCCGTGGACTGACCACACTACAGGAGAAAGGAATTTATCAGGTAAGCATAAATTTTTTTTCTTTTTTTTATTTGCTCGCATTTGGCGGTGAAATGGTGGCATGAAATATACCAAAATGGGCCTAGATCAATACTTGAGGTTGTCTACTACACTACACTAAAGCTAAAATTAACACTACAAGCTCCCTACAAGCTCCCTAATTAACCCCTTCACTCTTGGACATAAAACACGTGTGGTGCGCAGCGGCATTTAGCGGCCTTCTAATTACCAAAACGCAACCACAAAGCCATATAAGTCTGTTATTTCTGAAAAAGGGGATCCCAGAGAAGAATTTACAACCATTTGTGCCATAATTGCAGAAGCTGTTTATAAATAATTTCAGTGGGAAACCTAAAGTTTGTGACAAAATTTGTGAAAAAGTGAACTTTTTTTTTTTTTTTATCGCATTTGGTGGTGAAATGGTGGCATGATCAATACTTTGGGATGTCTTCTAAAACAAAATATATACATGTCAAGGGATATTCAGGTATTCCTGACAGATATCAGGGTTCCAAAGTAACTAGCGCTAATTTTGAAAAAAAGTGGTTTGGAAATAGTAAAGTGCTACTTGTATTTATTGCCCCATAAATTGCAAAAAAAGCAAAGAACATGTAAACATTGGGTATTTCTAAACTCAGGACAAAATTTATAAACTATTTAGCATCAGTGTTTTTTGGTGATTGTAGATGTGTTACAGATTTTGGGGGTCAAAGTTAGAAAAAGTGTGTTTTTTTCCATTTTTTCCTCATATTTTATCTTTTTTTTTTTTTTTTAGTAAATTATAATATATGATGAAAATAATGGTATCTTTAGAAAGTCCATTTAATGGCGAGAAAAACGGTATATAATATGTGTGGGTACAGTAAACGAGTAAGAGGGAAATTACAGCTAAACACAAACACTGCAGAAATGTAAAAATAGCCATTGTCATTAAGGGTAAGAAAATTGAAAAATGGTCCGGTCATTAAGGGGTTAAAGGGACAGATATCTACTTTATCAATTCTACTGCACAAATGTCTGACAGATGTTCCAGACGTTCAGTCGTTCTGTCAAGCTTTAGTTAGAATCAAGCCTGTGTTTAAACCTGTTGCTCTGCCATGGAGTTTGAATTTAGTTCTTAAAGTTCTTCAATGGGTTCCGTTTGAACCTATGCATTCCATAGATATTAAGCTTCTATCTTGGAAAGTTCTGTTTTTAGTTGCTATCTCTTCGGCTCGAAGAGTTTCTGAACTATCTGCATTGCAATGCGACTCGCCTTATCTTGTTTTCCATGCTAATAAGGTGGTTTTGTGTACCAAACCTGGATTCCTTCCTAAAGAATATTAATCAGGAAATTGTTGTTCCTTCTCTGTGTCCTAATCCTTCCTCTAAGAAGGAGCGTCTATTGCACAACTTGGATGTGGTTCGTGCTTTAAAGTTTTACTTGTAAGCGACCAAAGATTTCCGTCAAATGTCTTTTTTTGTTTGTTGTCTATTCTGGAAAACGTAGAGGTCAAAAAGCTACGGCTACCTCTCTTGCCTTTTGGCTGAAACCCATCATCCGTTTGGCATACGAGTCTGCTGGACAGCAGCCTCCTGAAAGAATTACAGCTCACTCTACTAGATGTTCAGATGTTCTCATCAGACAGGCTTGGGCAGAGTCACTGTTACTCAGGCTTTGTGAAGAGGTATAAGATCTTCCTATGACCAATATAAGAGATGCTGCAGAAATACATGTGTATCTGGGATATATCCCCACAAATGTAGATTACGTATACACTTGAGATTGACACTAATTCACTTTGGCTTTTTGCCACTGTTGTGCATTTCTACAAATGAAACCTATTTTCTATAACTGTTTTATCTGCTGAAAAAAGATTAAAGGGATAGTAAAGTCAAAAATAAACTTTTGTGATTCAGAGAGGGCAGGCAATTTTAACCAACCTATCTTGCTTCTATTATTAATGTTGCTTCTTTCTCTTGGTATCCTTTGCTCAGCTAGCTCCCAGCAGTTCACTACTTCTCATTAAACAAAGGATACCAAGGAAATAACTCAAATTTAAAACTGTATGCAATGATTCACGATGGATACGTTTTGGGTATCATGTCCCTTTAAATTTTAAGATCACAACTACTTTAACATTTTAATGCCATTCTATTCCATCATAATTACACTGGGCTTTAAAGCCGTTATGACGGAATAGAATGTCATAGCCAACGGCTGTCCTGAAGCCTTCTGTGCTTACAGGATTTGATTGCGGTCTGGAGGGCGTTCCTAGGGTTGTAGGGATGCCCCCCAGATGCGATCCAATAATTGAAATCTCGCGATCGTGCACACGATCGCATGGTTTCAATTTGTCTACATCGGAACAGTTGTTCCGATGTAGACACTTTTACCCTGCCACAAAAGGGTTAAAGTGAAAGTCGACCGTAGCGTTTGTGAAACGCTAGGATTGACTATTGAAACAAATAAAGGAGACTCTCATTCATGAAATATAAGATACTTCATGTAGAAAGCTATTTTATTTGTTTCAACCGATCGCCGATCTGAGCTGCTAACAAAGCCCACGGCAAAAAATGTTTTTGCTATGAGGTGACATTTTCACCTCTTAGCAAATAGCGTGCGATAAATCCGGTGTCCAAGGGCGCCAAGCCAGATTTACCGCACGGCTATTGGTTAGGAGGTGAAAACGTCACCTCTCTAGCAAAACAGCGATCTGCTGTTTGCCCCCTTAGCAGCTTAGAACGGCAATCGGTTGAAATAAATAAAGGAGCTTCCTGCATGAAGTATGTTATACTTCATTAATGAAAGTCCCCTTTATTTGTTTCAATAGTCAATCCTAGTGTTTCATGCTACGGTTGACTTTCACTTTAAACAAAGAAGCGTGACAGTAGTGAAATAGTTAAGCAATATGAAATTACAAAACTTCTTTTGTAGAAATAGCTGCAAATGCTTTAAAACTGTTTCATGTGAGAGCGACCAGATGAGCATTGCAGAGGCATGATGGTAGAAACTGTATGTCTGACTCACGGACAAAGATTGTATGCAAACAAGTCACTGCATTAGTCCTCAGTAACTGAGAATCCCAGACCTTCAGCTCAGATCCCTATCTCTATACTCATCCTCTAGAAGCCGTTCTCAGACTCACCTCTTCATATGGGCATCAGAGAACACACTGGGTAATCGCTCTGCTCGGTCAAGGAGACTCCAGTAGTTCAGTCTAGGGCATTGTTTCTCAATTCCAGCCCTCAGGGCACACTAACAGGCCAGATTTGTAGGATATTTAAACTTGAGCACAGGTGATCAGTAACCAAGGTCATCCTGAAAATCTGGCTTACTGGTGTGCCCTGAGGAGTGTATTTGAGAAACACCGCTCTACACAGAGACAGCAAGGGAACAGTACAGTGTTCCTGAAGGCAGCAGTGCACACTAGCGCATGAACATTACGGCGGAGCACGATAGCGCACAAACATTACGGCCACACACACCATTAACATTACATCGGCGCATGAACATTACAGTGGAGCACACCAGAGCATGAACATTACAGTGGAGCACACACTAGCACACAAACATTACGGCAACACACATGAACATTAGGCTTTTAGCAACGCCCCCCACTTGACTTAAATGGATAGTGTACTGTGACATTTTATCTCCTTTAATGTGTTCCCAATGATCCATTTTACATGCTGGGGTGTATTTAATTATTTACAAACTGTTTCTTTACCTTTATTTTTTAATGTGAAATAGTTGCCTTTGTCTCCTGAAACTGACACCTATAGTGTACATTTCCGTACTGCAGTATTGGCTGTAGAAAAGCTACGGAACCAGGAAACAACAGCATAAATCAACACCCAACAAGGAATTTTATTTACATTTAAAAGGAACGGCCATGGGTCCATAGTTTGTCCCCAGTTATGCAAACCTTTTTATGGGTCTGTTTGAGGAGAGTTTAATCTGTAACTCATACTGGAGAACACAACTAGTAAATTACATAGAAGGCACTATGGGGGGTAGTTATCAACGTGTCAACTTTCCTGCCTTTGCCGGCCCAATACGCCCGCCTAAGCTCGCCTCACATCGCCGCCGCAGACCTGAAAAATTTCGCCTAAGTTATCAAATAAAGCTGTCAAAAAGCCGCGCACCAAGTACGGGGCGATGAGCAGCGGACTTTGAGAGTTATCACTCATCCGATCTCGCTGCTCTTCGGCTTTTTCCCAGCTTTATTGCTAGCCTGTCACTAAGCACTCACACTAAACTACACTGTTCTACCCCCTATACCGGCGCCCCCGGAGCCCCCCGCAACTAAATAAAGTTATTAACCCCTAAACCGCCGCTCCTAGACCCTGCCGCAACTCTGATAAATGTATTAACCCCTAAACCGCCACTCCTAGACCCTGCCGCAACTCTGATAAATGTATTAACCCCTAAACCGCCGCTCCCGGACACCGCTGCCACCTACATTATACCTATTAACCCCTATCCTGCCCCCCCTATACCGTCGCCCTCTATAATAAAGTTATTAAAGGGACACTGAACCCAATTTTTTTATTTTGTGATTCGGATAGAGCATGAAATTTTAAGCAACTTTCTAATTTACTCATATTATCAATTTTTCTTCATTCTCTTGGAATATTTATTTGAAATGCAAGAATGTAAGTTTAGATGCCGGCCCATTTTTGGTGAACAACCTAGGTTGTCCTTGCTGATTGGTGGATAAATTCATCCACCAATCAAAAACTGCTGTCCAGAGTTCTGAACCAAGAAAAAAGCTTAGATGCCTTCTTTTTTATATAAAGATAGCAAGAGAACGAAGAAACATTCATAATAGGAGTCAATTAGAAAGTTGTTTAAAATTGCATGCTCTATCTGAATCACAAAAGATTTTTTTTGGGTCCAGTATCCCTTTAACCCCTATCCTGCTGATCCCGCACCTTGCCGCAACTAATAAATAGTTTAACCCCTAAACCGCTGCTCCCGGACCCTGCCGCAGCCTATAATAAATTTATTAACCCCTAATCTGCCCCCCCTACACCGTCGCCACCTATAATAAATTTATTAACCCCTATCCTGCACCCCCACTACACCGCCGCCACTGTAATAAATTTATTAACCCCTAACCCTAAGTCTAACACTAACCCTAACACCCCCCTAACTTAAATATTAATTAAATAAATCTAAATAATATTTCTATTATGAACTAAATTAATCCTATTTAAAACTAAATACTTACCTTTAAAATAAACCCTAATATAGCTACAATATAAATAATAATTATATTGTAGCTATCTTAGGATTTATTTTTATTTTACAGGCAAATTTCAATTTATTTTAACTAGGTACAATAGCTATTAAATAGTTATTAACTATTTAATAGCTTACCTAGCTAAAATAAAGAGAAATTAACCTGTAAAATAAAAACTAACCTAAGTTACAATTACACCTAACACTACACTATACTTAAATAAATTATTCCTATTTAAAACTAAATACCTTTAAAATAAACCCTAAGATAGCTACAATGTAATTAATAATTACATTGTAGCTATTTTAGGATTTATATTTATTTTACAGGTAACTTTGTATTTACTTTAGCTAGTTAGAATAGTTATTAAATAGTTATTAACTATTTAATAACTACCTAGCTAAAAGAAATACAAAATTACCTGTAAAATAAATCCTAACCTAAGTTACAATTAAACCTAACACTACACTATCATTACATTAATGAAATAAATTAACTACAAATAACTACAATTAAATACAATTACATAAACTAACTAAAGTACAAAAAATAAAAAAAGCTAAGTTACAAAAAATAAAAAAAATAAGTTACAAACATTTTAAAAATATTACAACAACTTTAAGCTACTTACACCTAATCTAAGCCCCCTAATAAAATAACAAAGCCCCCCAAAATAAAAACATTCCCTACCCTATTCTAAATTAAAAAAATTCAAAGCTCTTTAACCTTGCCAGCCCTTAAAAGGACCTTTTGTGGGGCAGGTAGCTTTTAGCTAGGTAGCTATTAAATAGTTAATAACTATTTAATAGCTATTGTACCTAGTTAAAATAAATTGAAATTTGCCTGTAAAATAAAAATAAATCCTAAAATAGCTACAATATAATTATTATTTATATTGTAGCTATATTAGGGTTTATTTTAAAGGTAAGTATTTAGTTTTAAATAGGATTAACTTAGTTAATAATAGAAATATTATTTAGATTTATTTAATTAATATTTAAGTTAGGGGGTTTTAGGGTTAGTGTTAGACTTAGGTTTAGGGGTTAATAAATTTATTACAGTGGCGGCGGTGTAGTGGGGGGCAGGATAGGGGTTAATAAATTTATTATAGGTGGCGACGGTGTAGGGGGGGCAGGATAGGGGTTAATAAATTTAATATAGGTTGCGGCGGTTTAGGGGTTAAACTATTTATTTGCGGCGAGGTGCGGGATCAGCAGGATAGGGTTAATAACGTTATTATAGAGGGCGGCGGTATAGGGGGGCAGGATAGGGGTTACTAGGTATAATGTAGGTGGCGGTGGGCTCCGGGAGCGGCGGTTTAGGGGTTAATACATTTATTATAGTTGCGGTGGGCTCCTGGAGCGGCGGTTTAGGGGTTAATATGTATAGAGTAGCTTGCGGTGGGCTCCGGGAGCGGCGGTTTAGGGGGTAATAACTTTATTTAGTTGCGGCGGTGTAGGGGGGGGGACAGATTAGTGGTGTTTAGACTCGGGGTACATGTTAGGGTGTTAGGTGTAGACAGCTCCCATAGGAATCAATGGGATGTCTGGCAGCAGCGAACTTGTACTTTCGCTATGGTTAGACTCCCATTGATTCCTATGGGATCCGCCGCCTCCAGGGTGGCGGTTTGAAAACCAGGTACGCTGGGCCGGAAAAGTGCCGAGCGTACCTGCTAGTTTTTTGATAACTAGCAAAAGTAGTCAGATTGTGCCGCACTTGTGTGCGGAACATCTGGAGTGACGTAAGAATCGATCTGTGTCGGACTGAGTCCGGCGGATCGAAGTTTACGTCACAAAATTCTACTTTTGCCGGTCTCTAGCCTTTGATAACTAAGGCGAATCAGCCTCGCCACAAATACGCTGTGGAATTCCAGCGTATTTGAGGTTGACGGCTTGATAACTAGGCCCCTCAGTACCTCAGAAGCAAGCCAACAATCTTCTGAGGTTTTAATTGGTAGTATGTGATGCTAAAGCTTTATCCCAGCATAAAAGCCTACTATCGCTGACTCTGAAAACTAATGAAGCAGAACATACTTGTGGACTTTGAAGCTTGCGCTGAGATGATAGCGCATCAAGTATGCCTGTGAAGTGAATATAAGGCTTAAGAACGACAAACTGAGGTGGTGATTATCAACTTTGTGCAAAGGAACTTTCTATATAAACGATACATCTTGATATCTCTATTGGATCCCCTGACAAGGATATACAGATTTGCGGCTGGGTATCTTTTTCCATTGGATTTCCTGGACCAATAGGAACAGGTCCATTTGCTGGGAACCAATTAGAGCTGCATTGACGAGTTGGTTACTCCCATTGGGGGATACGTCACACGCCGAGGAATTACGGATCAGCAACAAACAGGCTCATCGCAATTCTACTTTGAAGGATCTAAGATAAGTGCGATCCTTTTCTTTGCCTGTTATTAAAAAGCTTTATCGGTTTGACCTAGTGTGCAGCAGGAATGGTTGCGGTCTTTTTTACACATACCGGTACTTTCCGTGACTTACTACTATATGGTTTCAGCAGCCATTATTATATCAACAGTGGGGGCATGGACTCTTGAGCTTTTCAAACGTTTATATTCCTTTGCATTTAGTAAATTTGATAGTTTGCTACTGCTAATATAGTATTGTATTGAATACTGTAATACACTGCAAATCCTTTCTATATGTGTTATCTTATAGGTTGAGGTATTTACAGATTTGCATACGTATGCATAGGGACTGGGATATTTCTTTAGCCTTTCGTAGACCTTTTGTTGTTTTGTTTTAAATTGTAAGATTTCACTTAAACTGCTGCCGCTCAGTGGAAACATGAATCACTGAATGTGTTGTGGGATATTTAAATAAAGAAATTTGTATATTTTTTTCAAGAATTGTTTCGTGTGCTATAGCTATTTCCCTTGCTTTTTTAGGATATTCATATGTGTCCTAATACCTTTTCTTCTTATTTGCTATTTTCATTGTACTATAAGGGTAGCACCGATTAATAAACACAGCAATATTTTCTACTCTCTCAGACTTTAAATATATTTTAGTAAATTACATAGATGATAGTTTTGCATTTGTAAAGGTGATCAGGAAATGTTATTTATGAACAAACTGATTTTTAATAACATGGATTTAAGTTCACATATGAATACATTAAAGGGACATTGAACCCACATTTTTTCTTTCATGATTCAGATAGAGCAGCAATTTTAAGCAACTTTATAATTTGCTCCTGTTTTCAATTTTTCTACGTTCTCTTAGTATCTTTATTTGAAAAAGCAGGAATGTAAGCATACGAGCCGGTACTTCTTTGGTTTAGCACCTGGGTGGCGCTTGCTGATTGGTGGAAAAATGTAGCAAGCCCTACCTAGGGTGCTGAACCAAAGATGGGCTGGCTTGTAAGCTTAAATTCCTGCTTTTTCAAATAAAGATACCAAGAGAATAAAGAAAAATTGATAATAGGAGTAAATTAGAAAGTTGCTTAAAATTGCATGCTCTATCTGAATCATTAAAGAATAAAAATTGGGTTCAGTGTCCCTTTAAAGGGACACTCAAGTCAAAATAAACTTTTATGATTCAGAAAGAGCAGCAGTTTTAAGACACTTTCCAATTTACTTCCATTATCAAAAAAATGTTCTATTCATATTTTCTGGGGAACAAGCTCCTACTGAGCATGTGCAAAGGCTCACTGGGTATACTTATACTAGTCTGTGATTGGCTGATGTCTGTCACATGGTACAGGGGGCTGGAAAATGGGAGGGTTTTTTTTTGCCAGAAAATAAAATTCAGAGTAGGGGGGGTAGTTATCAAGCCGTCAACCTCAAATACGCTGCGTATTCCGCAGCGTATTTGTGGCGAGGCTGATACGCCTTAGTTATCAAAGGCTCGAGACCGGCAAAAGTAGAATTTTGTGACGTCAGCTTCGATCCGCCGGACTCAGTCCGACACAGATCGATTCTTACGTCACTCCAGATGTTCCGCACACAAGTGCGGCACATTCTCACTACTTTTGCTAGCTATCAAAAAACTAGCAGGTACGCTCGGCACTTTTACGGCCCAGCGTACCTGGTTTTCAAAGCGCCAGCCTGGAGGCGGCGGATCCCATAGGAATCAATGGGAGTCTGACCATAGCGAAAGTACAAGTTCGCTGCTGACAGACATCCCATTGATTCCTATGGGAGCTGTCTACACCTAACACCCTAACATGTACCCCGAGTCTAAACACCACTAATCTGACCCCCCCTACACCGCCGCAACTAAATAAAGTTATTACCCCCTAAACCGCCGCTCCCGGAGCCCACCGCAAGCTACTCTATACATATTAACCCCTAAACCGCCGCTCCCGGAGCCCACCGCAACTATAATAAATGTATTAACCCCTATCCTGCCCCCCCTACACCGTCGCCACCTATAATACATTTATTAACCCCTAATCTGCCCCCCCTACACCGTCGCCACCTATAATAAATTTATTAACCCCTATCCTGCCCCCCACTACGCCGCCACTGTAATAAAATGATTAACCCCTAAACCTAACCCTAACGCCCCCTAACTTAAATATTAATTAAATACATCTAAATAAATTAACTCTTATTAACTAAATGAATCCTATTTAAAAATAAATACTTACCTTTAAAATAAACCCTAATATAGCTACAATATAAATAATAATTATATTCTAGCTATCTTAGGATTTATTTTTATTTTACAGGTACCTTTCAATTTATTTTAACCATGTACAATAACTATTAAATAGTTATTAACTATTTAATAGCTTACCTAGCTAAAATAAAGATAAATGTACCTGTGAAATAAATCCTAACCTAAGTTACAATTACACCTAACACTACACTATACTTTAATAAATTATTCCTATTTAAAAATAAATACTTACCTGTAAAATAAACCCTAAGATAGCTACAATGTAATTAATAATTATATTATAGCTATCTTAGGATTTATATTTATTTTACAGGTAACTTTGTATTTATTTTAGCTAGTTAGAATAGTTATTAAATAGTTATTAACTATTTAATAACTACCTAGCTAAAAGAAATACAAAATTACCTGTAAAATAAATCCTAACTTAAGTTACAATTAAACCTAATACTACACTATCATTAAATTAACTAAATAAACTACCTACAAAGAACTACAATGAAATACAATTACATAAACTAACTAAAGTACAAAAAATAAAAAAAGCTAAGTTACAAAAAATAAAAAAATAAGTTACAAACATGTTAAAAATATTACAACAATTTTAAGCTACTTACACCTAATCTAAGCCCCCTAATAAAATAACAAACCCCCCCAAAATAAAAAAAATCCCTACCCTATTCTAAATTACATAAATTTCAAAGCTCTTTTACCTTACCAGCCCTTAAAAGGGCCATTTGTGGGGGCATGCCCCAAAAAGTTCAGCTCTTTTGCCTGTAAAATAAAAATACAACCCCCCCCCAACATTAAAACCCACCACCCACATACCCCTAATCTAACCCAAACCCCCCTTACAAAAACCTAACACTAATCCCCTGAAGATCATCCTACCTTGAGTCGTCTTCACTCAGCCGAGCCACCGATGGAACTGAAGAGGACATCCGGAGCGGAAGAAGTTAATCCTCCAAGCGGCGCTGAAGAAATCTTCCATCCGATGAAGTCATCATCCAGGCGGCGCTGAAGAAGTCTTCGATCCGGCCGATGTCATCTTCAAAGAGGCGCTGAAGAGGTCTTCTATCCGGGCGAAGTCATCTTCCAAGCCGGGTCTTGAATCTTCCTTCCGCCGACGCGGAACCACCTTCTTCAACGACGGACTACGACGAATGACGGCTCCTTTAAGGGACGTCATCCAAGATGGCGTCCCCTCAATTCCCATTGGCTGATAGGATTCTATCAGCCAATCGGAATTAAGGTAGGAAAATCTGATTGGCTGATGGAATCAGCCAATCAGATTGAGCTCGCATTCTATTGGCTGTTCCGATCAGCCAATAGAATGCGAGCTCAATCTGATTGGCTGATTGGATCAGCCAATCGGATTGAACTTGAATCTGATTGGCTGATTCCATCAGCCAATCAGATTTTCCTACCTTAATTCCGATTGGCTGATAGAATCCTATCAGCCAATGGGAATTGAGGGGACGCCATCTTGGATGACGTCCCTTAAAGGAGCCGTCATTCGTCGTAGTCCGTCGGTGAAGAAGGTGGTTCCGCGTCGGCGGAAGGAAGATTCAAGACCCGGCTTGGAAGATGACTTCGCCCGGATAGAAGACCTCTTCAGCGCCTCTTTGAAGATGACATCGGCCGGATCGAAGACTTCTTCAGCGCCGCCTGGATGATGACTTCATCGGATGGAAGATTTCTTCAGCGCCGCTTGGAGGATTAACTTCTTCCGCTCCGGATGTCCTCTTCAGTTCCATCGGTGGCTCGGCTGAGTGAAGACGACTCAAGGTAGGATGATCTTCAGGGGATTAGTGTTAGGTTTTTGTAAGGGGGGTTTGGGTTAGATTAGGGGTATGTGGGTGGTGGGTTTTAATGTTGGGGGGGGGTTGTATTTTTATTTTACAGGCAAAAGAGCTGAACTTTTTGGGGCATGCCCCCACAAATGGCCCTTTTAAGGGCTGGTAAGGTAAAAGAGCTTTGAAATTTATGTAATTTAGAATAGGGTAGGGATTTTTTTTATTTTGGGGGGGTTTGTTATTTTATTAGGGGGCTTAGATTAGGTGTAAGTAGCTTAAAATTGTTGTAATATTTTTAACATGTTTGTAACTTATTTTTTTATTTTTTGTAACTTAGCTTTTTTTATTTTTTGTACTTTAGTTAGTTTATGTAATTGTATTTCATTGTAGTTCTTTGTAGGTAGTTTATTTAGTTAATTTAATGATAGTGTAGTATTAGGTTTAATTGTAACTTAAGTTAGGATTTATTTTACAGGTAATTTTGTATTTCTTTTAGCTAGGTAGTTATTAAATAGTTAATAACTATTTAATAACTATTCTAACTAGCTAAAATAAATACAAAGTTACCTGTAAAATAAATATAAATCCTAAGATAGCTATAATATAATTATTAATTACATTGTAGCTATCTTAGGGTTTATTTTACAGGTAAGTATTTATTTTTAAATAGGAATAATTTATTAAAGTATAGTGTAGTGTTAGGTGTAATTGTAACTTAGGTTAGGATTTATTTCACAGGTACATTTCTCTTTATTTTAGCTAGGTAAGCTATTAAATAGTTAATAACTATTTAATAGTTATTGTACATGGTTAAAATAAATTGAAAGGTACCTGTAAAATAAAAATAAATCCTAAGATAGCTAGAATATAATTATTATTTATATTGTAGCTATATTAGGGTTCATTTTAAAGGTAAGTATTTATTTTTAAATAGGATTCATTTAGTTAATAAGAGTTAATTTATTTAGATGTATTTAATTAATATTTAAGTTAGGGGGCGTTAGGGTTAGGTTTAGGGGTTAATCATTTTATTACAGTGGCGGCGGCGTAGTGGGGGGCAGGATAGGGGTTAATAAATTTATTATAGGTTGCGGCGGGTTCATGGAGCGGCGGTTTAGGGGTTAAACTATTTAGTTGCGGAGAGGTGCGGGATCAGCAGGATAGGGGTTAATAATTTTATAATAGAGGGCGACGGTATAGGGGGGGCAGGATAGGGGTTACTAGGTATAATGTAGGTGGCAGCGGTGTCCGGGAGCGGCGGTTTAGGGGTTAATACATTTATAAGAGTTGCGGCAGGGTCTAGGAGCGGCGGTTTAGGGGTTAGTAACTTTATTTAGTTGCGGGGGGCTCCGGGGGCGCCGGTATAGGGGGCAGAACAGTGCAGTTTAGTGTGAGTGCTTAGTGACAGGCTAGCAATAAAGCTGGGAAAAAGCCGAAGGGCAGCGAGATCGGATGAGTGATAACTGTCACAGTCCGCTGCTCATCGCCCCGCGGCTTTTTGACAGCTTTATTTGATAACTTAGGCGAACGTATTCAAGGTCCGCGGCGGCGAAGGTAGGCGAGCTTAGGCGGACGTATTGGGCCGGCGAAGCCAGAAAAGTAGACGGCTTGATAACTAGCCCCCTAGGTGTTGTCTTTGTATTATGCAATTTTACTGCATTTAGTGCTCCTTTAACTGATTTATTTTAACATTGACATTTGTGCAAATACAATTGGTACCACAAGAATATTATTTAAGACGGACACAAATTATTATAAAGAATAAATAAAAACTGTACTCAAGAAGAAGTTAAATTAAAAAAGGTTTTTTAGAGCACATAGAATATGATCTGAGGAGACCTATTAGTAGAAAGGCTGATAGGGGAGACCTATTGAAAATATAATTTATTTCATGGTGATGAGAGTCCACGATCCATTACTCCTCTACCACTAGGAGGAAGCAAAGATACCCAACCCCAAAAGCTCTATAACCTCCCCCCCCCACCTACCTCAAACTAGTGTGTAGCCAAGCAAAGTAAGAAACAGGAATAAGAGCCATAAAAGAAGTGGGGGGAAAAGATGTGATAAAGAAAAAAACATAATTTATGTAAGTACTTACCTGATAAATTCATTTCTTACATATTGGAAAGAGTCCATGAGCTAGTGACGTATGGGATAGCAATACCCAAGATGTGGAACTCCACGCAAGAGTCACTAGAAAGGGAGGGATAAAAATAAAAACAGCCATTTTTCGCTGAAAAAAATAATCCACAACCCAAAATATAAGTTAATTCTCATGAAATGAAAAGAAAAAAACTTAAAACATAAGCAGAAGAATCAAACTCAAACAGCTGCCTGAAGAACTTTTCTACCAAAAACTTTTTCCGAAGAGGCAAATACATCAAAACGGTAGAATTTGGTAAATGTATGCTGCTTTGCAAAACTGATCAACTGAAGCTTCATTCTTAAAAGCCCACGAAGTGATCTAGTAGAATGAGCTGTAATTCTCTGAGGCAGGGCTTGACCCGACTCCAAATAAGCTGAATGAATCAAAAACTTTAACCACAAGCCAAGGAAACGGCAGAAGCCTTCTGACCTTTCCTAGAACCAGAAAAGATAACAAATAGACTATAAGTCTTCCTGAAATCTTTAGTAGCTTCAACATATTTCATAGCTCTTACCACATCCAAAGAATGTAAGGATTTCTTCAAAGAATTCTTAGGATTAGGACACAGGAAGGAAGGGACAACAATTTCTCTATTAATGTTGTTAGAATTCACAGCCTTAGGTAAGAATTTAAATGAAGTCCGCAAAACTGCCTTATCCTGATGAAAAATCAGAAAAGGAGATTCACAAGAGAGAGCAAATAATTCAGAAACTCTTCTAGCAGAAGAGATGGCCAAAAGGAACAACACTTTACAAGAAAGTAGTTTAAAGGGACAGTCTACACCAGAATTTTTATTGTTTTAAAAGATAGATAATCCCTTTATTACCCCATTCCCCAGTTTTGCATAACCAACACAGTTATAATAATATACTTTTAACTTCTGTGATTATCTTGTATCTAAGCCTCTGCAAACTGCCCCTTTATTTCAGTTCTTTTGACAGACTTGCAGTTCAACTAAGAATACCAAGAGAACAAAGCAAAATTGGTGATAAAAGTAAATTGGAAATTTTTTTAAAATTACATGCTCTATCTGAATCATGAAAGTTTATTTTGGCCTAGACTGTCCCTTTAATATGAACCAAAGCCTGTACAAAACAGTGTATATCAGGAAGTATAGCAATCTTTCTGTGAAATAAAACAGAAAGAGCGGAGATTTGTCCTTTCAAGGAACTTGCAGACAAACCCTTATCCAAACCATCCTGAAGAAACTGTAAAATTCTAGGAATGCTGAAAGATTGCCAAGCGAATTTATGAGAACACCATGAAATATAACTCTTCCAAACTCGATAATAAATCTTTCTAGAAACAGATTTACGAGCCTGTAACATAGTATTAATCACTGAGTCAGAGAAACCTCTATGACTAAGCACTAGGCATTCAATTTCCATACCTTAAAATTTAATGATTTGAGATCCTGATGGAAAAACGGACCTTGAGACAGAAGGTCCGGCCTTAATGGAAGAGGCCAAGGTTGGCAACTGGACATCCGAGCAAGATCCGCATACCAAAACCTGTGAGGCCATGCTGGAGCTACCAGCAATACAAACGACTGTTCCATGATGATTTTGGAGATCACTCTTGGAAGAAGGACTAGAGGTGGGAAAATATAAGCAGGTTGGTAGCACCAAGGAAGTGTCAACACATCCACTGCTTCCGCCTGAAGATCCCTGGACCTGGACAGGTACCTGGGAAGTTTCTTGTTTAGATGAGAAGCCATCAGATCTATTTCTGGAAGACCCCACATCTGAACAATCTGAGAAAACACATCTGGATGGAGGGACCACTCCCCCGGATGTAAAGTCTGACAGCTGAGATAATCCGCTTCCCAATTGTCTACACCTCGGATATGTACCGCAGAAATTAGACAGGAGCTGGATTCCGCCCAAGAAAGTATTCGAGATACTTCTTTCAAAGCTAGGGGACTGTGAGTCCCACCTTGATGATTGACATATGCCACAGCTGTGATATTGTCTGTCTGAAAGCAAATGAATGGTTTCAGAGCCCTGAAAATTGCACGGAGTTCCAAAATGTTGATTGGTAATCTTGCCTCTTGAGATTTCCAAACCCCTTGTGCTGTCAGAGATCCCCATACAGCTCCCCAACCTGAAAGACTCGCATCTGTTGTGATCACAGTCCAGGTTGGACGAACCAAAGAGGCCCTTAGAACTATATGATGGTGATCTAACCACCAAGTCAGAGATAGTCGAACATTGGGATTTAAGGATATTAATTGTGATATCCTTGTATAATCCCTGCACCATTGATTCAGCATACAAAGCTGGAGAGGTCTCATATGAAAATGAGCCAACCATGACTTTGAATAAACAACACTAGTTGATTTGTGTGAGAGTCTGCAGAATGTAAAGACTGAGCTAGTACCAAGATATCGTCCAAATAAGAAAACACCGCAATACCCTGCTCTCTGATTACAGAGAGTAGGGCACCGAGAACCTTTGAAAAGATTCTTGGAGCCGTCGCTAGGAATTGGTAATGCTTGTCTAGAAAAGAGAATCTCAGAAACTAATAATGATCTGGATGAATCGGAATATGAAGATATGCATCCCGTAAGTCTATTGTAGACATATAATGCCCTTGCTGAAGAAAAGACAGAATAGTCCTTATAGTCACCATTTTGAAAGTTGGTACTCTTACATAATGATTCAAAGTTTTAAGATCCAGAAATGGTCTCAATGAATTTTCTTTCTTTGGGACAATGAATAGATTTGAATAAAACCCCAGACCCTGTTCCTGAAATGGAACTGGCATGATTACCCCTGATAACTCCAGGTCTGAAACACACTTCAGGAAAGCCTGAGCCTTTACTGGGTTTGCTGGAATTTGTGAGAGAAAAAAATCTTCTCACAGGCGGTCTTACTCTGAATCCTATTCTGTACCCCTGAGAGACAATACTCTGAATCCATTGATTTTGAACCGAATTGATCCAAACATCTTTGAAAAATCTTCATCTGCCCCCTACCAGCTGAGCTGGAATGAGGGCCGCACCTTCATGCGGACTTGGGGGCTGGCTTTGATCTCTTAAATGGCTTGGATTTATTCCAATTTGAGGAAGGCTTCCAATTGGAAACAGATTCTTTGGGGGAAGGATTAGGTTTCTGTTCCTTATTTTGTTGAAAGGAACGAAAACGGTTAGAAGCTTCAGATTTACCCTTAGGTCTTTTATCCTGAGACCAAAAAACGCCCTTCCCCAGTGACAAGTGAAATTATTGAATCCAACTGAGAACCAAATAACGTATTACCTTGGAAAGAAAGAGATAGCAATCTGGACTTAGAAATCATGTCAGCATTCCAAGATTTAAGCCACAAAGCTTTTCTAGCTAAAATCAGTTTTGATGATATCAAAAATGGCATCACAAATAAAATTATTAGCATGTTGAATCAAGTTAACAATGCTAGACAATTCAGGATCCAACACTTGTTGCGCTAAAGTCTCCAACCAAAAAGTTGAAGCAGCTGCAACATCAGCCAAATAAATTGCAGGCCTGAGAAGATGACCTGAATATAAATAGGCTTTCCTTAGATAAGATTCAAGTTTCCTATCTAAAGGATCTTTAAAAGAAGTACTATCCTCCATAGGAATAGTAGTACGTTTAGCAAGGGTAGAGATAGCCCCATCAACTTTGGGGATATTTTCCCAAAACTCTAAAGTAACTGCTGGCAAAGGATACAATTTTTTAAACCTTGAAGAAGGAATAAAAGAAGTACCAGGCCTATTCCATTCATTAGAAATCATATCAGAAATAGCATCAGGAACTGGAAAAACCTCTGGAGTAACCACAGGAGGTTTATAAACAGAATTTAAACGTTTACTAGTTTTAATATCAAGAGGACTAGTTTCCTCCATATCCAATGTAATCAACACTTCTTTTAACAAAGCACGAATATACTCCATTTTAAATAAATAAGAAGATTTGTCAGTGTCAATTTAAAGTGAGAAAAGGTGGGGGTGGGGCAGAGTATATTATACACAAGAGATTCAGTGGTTAAGGGCGAATGGCCCAATTTGAGTTTTATAATCTCCTAATCACTAATACCTCCTGCCACAGATTTAAAGTTATGGGCAAGATACAACTAACAAGTAATTGTAAATAGACTTACAAGTAAGAGTAGGTAACTTAAATCTGTGAGGAAAATTCCACCAATGCCCTCGCAAAATCAGAGCTAGATTGTTTTTAGTTAGAAAAAATGTTGTTCTCCATTCATACACTAAAGTTTATTAAAGTCAAAATTTTTAACCAATCCGAGGGCTAGATTTAAATTTAAATTTTTACCAATAATTAAAGCTGCTTTATACCAGACCAACAAAGGTGAGCAAGTTAAAAAGAAGGGAAAGACAGAGCTTATCCCGGAGGACCCCTGACGTACGTTTCACAAAAAACGCTTCCTCAGAGGGGTGTGGAGCTGCTGCAAAATGTTATATTTATGAGTCTTTAAGACCCTCCTCCGATGTTTGAGTGGGTATGCCTGATTGCCAAAGCTCCATTTTCATTGGCTTATGTAAGTGTCATTTACCAAAATAACTGGTGATAGGGTACGGTAGGGGGTAGTGGTTCCTAACGTCAGTGTTGCGTCTGAAATGGGCGTATTTGTTTATATTTGCATTTGTGGTGCAGATCTCATTGGATGATTACATCGAACATATGTTACGCTGTTGAACTTGGCTAAATATCTAACACATCAATAGAAAGCATAGGGCAGTCACTGTCAAGTATGACCGTATATCGTAGCAGCTTGCTTATGTCGATAGCATGACAGAATATGATTGATCTGCTCGATTTCATTCATTCAGTCTTTATGAGTGAACAGCCTATAAACTTACGTCAGTGTTACGTCTGAAATGGGCGTATTTGTTTATATTTGCGTTTGTGGTGCAGATCTCATTGGATGATTACATCGAACATATGTTTCACTGATGTACTTGGCTTAATATCTGACACATCAATAGAAAGCGTGAGGCAGTCACTGTCAAGTATGACCGTATATCGTGGGCAGATAGATTTTATTAAATACGTCCCTTTCGCAAAAGCGTTGTACCGGGAAACTGCTATTATGCCGAGTTAATGTCAGTCTTATTCATTCCCAGATCTAGAGAATGATACATATAGATACATAATAACATATATCGGAGTGCAGAATCGCCCTTTTGACATTAGTCAGCAACTTGCTTTTGTCAGTAATATGAGAAAATATGATTGATTTGCTCGATATCATTCATTCAGTCTTTATGAGTGAACAACCTATAAACTTAATTCATCCTATGTCCGATTCTACATGAAGGATTGCGTGGCAAGCGCCACTGGTAGTTGGAGAGTGCACAGATATCAGAGATAGTTTTTGGTGATGTCAGTATTGTTTTATGCACAAATATAATAGGGTACATCTTTTTAGAACATATGTATAGAAGATAGCCTTTTATTCATGCTACTTTCATTCTTAGGTATATTCTTAGTGTACTTGTAACGGATAGTATGCTAGATTATGTTCAAGCATGGCTGTTCTCAGTACTACGGATGGTAATTTTGTTGAATGATTGCTGTCCGGATCACTTGTATCTTTTATATATAGATAGTGAATAGAAGTATTGTGATAAATGTGAAGAACTACGTGTGTAAAGTGTACTGTTTAGTGCTCGAGAATCATACATATTGTGAATGATCAAAAAAGAAAACAAATGTGAAACATATGTATCTAAGTGTATATAGATTACCTGAAAGGGTTTTTCTTGTAAAGAATATATTGGTTTACGTGTATATAGTACGGTGAATTGAATCATCAGGTGAGAGATATAATAACCTCAAAATTGAGTTAGTGAGATGAATTTTTAATCAATGGGGGTGAGTTGTGGAGTGAACCATGAATTATGATGAGTGATAGGGAAAGGAAATTATTGATATAAGTGATACAGTATCTCACTTACAGATATACAAAATAATTATTGAAATCATTCATGCCATTTGGTTTTACAGAATTGAGACGGTAGATCCATTTGCACTCAAGTTTAAGTAATGTTTTCTCCAGATTGCCTCCTCGTATTCCTAATGAGGCTTTTTGAATGACCGTATATTTCAGGTTGGTAGTGGAACACTTGTGATGTATTTGAAAGTGTTTTGCGACTGATGTTAACTTTTTGCCACGTGCTTCATCCTTATTGGCATTTTTTATATTGTTAGCGTGTTCAAGGATACGTACCCTGATCTCACGGGTTGTCATGCCAACATAGATCATTTTGCATTGGCAAAAGAGAGCATATACAACCGCAATAGTTCTGCAAGAAAAATGGGAGGCTAGATTATATGAATGGCCATCTTTATCTTGGATGGTTTTAGACTTCCTTACATATGGGCATGCGGAGCAAGTCCCACAGGGATACATCCCTGGGTCAGTATCCTTTTTCTTAAAAGCTCTCACATAATGACTGGAGACAAGTCTATCCCTAAGATTCGTGGGTCTTTTGTACCCAATAGAGATTCTGTCACCAATACTTTCTTTCAGAGAGGGATCATTTTGCAATATTTTCCAGTGTTGATTGATTATTTTGGTTACTTCTGGCATTTGTGGGTTATATGTGGTAATTAGTCTTGGATTAGACTCACTTGTATTTTTGATCTTTGGAATGAGTAAATTTTCTCTGTGAATGTTCAGGGCCTTATATTTGGCTCGTTTGACTGCTTTCTTGCTATAGCCTCGTGCCATTAGTCTGCCCATTAGGGCTTTACTTTCTGTAAGGTATATGTCAGTACTGGAGCAATTACGTCTTAGACGTAGGAATTCCCCAAAGGGGATAGCCTTAAGGGTGCATGGTGGATGAGCACTAGATCTATGTAATAGAGTGTTAGTCGCTGTTTCTTTTCGGTAAATAGTGGTGTTAATACAACCATCTTCTTTCTTGAATATAGTTATATCCAGAAAGGAAATTTTGTGCTGATCGGCTGAGTAGGTTAATTTGATGTTTTTGTTATTCATGTTTACTTTTGTCATAAACTGATCTAATTCCTGAGATGTTCCTTGCCATATGAATAAGACATCATCTATATATCTTATCCATAGCGGGATGTGATCACTATGATGTTGTAATTCAGTCGAGAAAACATCAAAAAGCTCCCAATGCCCCAAGAACAGGTTGGCATATGTAGGTGCGCAAGCTGTACCCATTGCGGTACCTTGCGTCTGTAAGTAGTACCTATCGTTGAAGGTGAAAAAGTTATGTGTTAAGACAAACTGCAGTAGTTGAATCACGAAATTATTGTGATCTTCATTGTCATTTGTATTCGATGAGAGGAAATACTTGATGGCTGCTATTCCATCTGTATGTCTAATGTTCGTGTAGAGTGACTCAACGTCTGCAGTGACAAGCCACATATCATCAGATAACTGTATGTTTTGTAATATCTGTAGTACCTCCATAGTATCACGGACATATGAAGGTAATGTAGTTAGGTACTCTCTTAACCTTTGGTCAACATATCTGCTCGCATTTTCAGTTAGATTATCGTTCCCAGAGACGATAGGTCTGCCAGGGGGTATTTGGGAGTTCTTGTGGACCTTTGGTAAGAAATATAATGTAGCGACTTTAGGATGATCTATGGTTAAGTACTTTTTCTCAGTATTTGTAATGATGTTATTTGTCCAGGCTTGTTTGACTAAGTTATTATATTGTGTCAAATATGAGCTTTGAGGATTAAAGATCAGTTGTTTATAGCAAGTAGAGTTAGATAGCTGTCTAGAGGCTTCATCTATATACATTTTAGATGGCCACAGTACCACATTCCCACCCTTGTCAGACGGTTTTATAGTGACATCTTTCCAAGATTCAATCTCATTCAGAGCTTTAAATTCTGATGTTGTCAGATTATGATTCTTTCGAATAACAGGCAGTTGTTCGATTTGATGGCAGACCATTTTACAAAATACCTGAATTTCAGGCGAGTTTGACATAGAGGGAACATATTTGGATTTAGGTTTCAGTGTGGTTCTCCATGTACTAGAATTAGGCAGGGTGGCATCATTAGTGTTAGTCATATCCTCATCACTGAGTTGTTCTAATAATTCAACTGTACTAAGATCTGCTGCATCTAACACATTGGGATTATAGGCATATATCTTTTTTAACATCAACTTGCGTGAAAACAAGTGTATGTCTTTTATTAATTCAAACTTGTCGAGAGAATTAACTGGACAAAAGGATAATCCCTTTGATAGTACAGCTATGTGATCTTGATTCAGTGTATGATCTGATAAATTGATGACCCTTAATTTGTCATCCTGATTTTGGAGAAGGGACTCAGTTCCCTCCTCCTGGTGGATTGACGTGTTGGACCAGTGAATTTCCTTTTGTTCCCCCGTGAGTTGGGTATTGTGTGATTGGTCTGCGATGTAGGAGGAGTTGGATTGTGTGGGGTTTGGACTAAAAAAGAAGAGGAAGATGTATTTAGTGACTGTGCTGCACTATGTGTCTTGGGTCTAGTGGGTTGGGAGACATTATCAGTGCTATTACCACTCTGAATAGTGTGCTGGTTAAGATTTCCTATCTCTACCTCATTATCAGAGATGTCAGATTCACTCTCAGCACTACTATCAGATTGTTGTACTATATATCTATTTGATCTATGTCTAGATGTATGGTTGCTGCGCCAACGATATATTCTCTGATTTTGAAAATCCTCAATGTCTCGTTGGAGTTTCTGTTTTTTGTTCGCTACTAATTCCATTTCTAATTTGTCTAGCTCATGTTGATATTTTTCATATTTTCATATGAAAAATTGTCATTTGTATTCTCATCGAATACAAATGACAATGAAGATCACAATAATTTCGTGATTCAACTACTGCAGTTTGTCTTAACACATAACTTTTTCACCTTCAACGATAGGTACTACTTACAGACGCAAGGTACCGCAATGGGTACAGCTTGCGCACCTACATATGCCAACCTGTTCTTGGGGCATTGGGAGCTTTTTGATGTTTTCTCGACTGAATTACAACATCATAGTGATCACATCCCGCTATGGATAAGATATATAGATGATGTCTTATTCATATGGCAAGGAACATCTCAGGAATTAGATCAGTTTATGACAAAAGTAAACATGAATAACAAAAACATCAAATTAACCTACTCAGCCGATCAGCACAAAATTTCCTTTCTGGATATAACTATATTCAAGAAAGAAGATGGTTGTATTAACACCACTATTTACCGAAAAGAAACAGCGACTAACACTCTATTACATAGATCTAGTGCTCATCCACCATGCACCCTTAAGGCTATCCCCTTTGGGGAATTCCTACGTCTAAGACGTAATTGCTCCAGTACTGACATATACCTTACAGAAAGTAAAGCCCTAATGGGCAGACTAATGGCACGAGGCTATAGCAAGAAAGCAGTCAAACGAGCCAAATATAAGGCCCTGAACATTCACAGAGAAAATTTACTCATTCCAAAGATCAAAAATACAAGTGAGTCTAATCCAAGACTAATTACCACATATAACCCACAAATGCCAGAAGTAACCAAAATAATCAATCAACACTGGAAAATATTGCAAAATGATCCCTCTCTGAAAGAAAGTATTGGTGACAGAATCTCTATTGGGTACAAAAGACCCACGAATCTTAGGGATAGACTTGTCTCCAGTCATTATGTGAGAGCTTTTAAGAAAAAGGATACTGACCCAGGGATGTATCCCTGTGGGACTTGCTCCGCATGCCCATATGTAAGGAAGTCTAAAACCATCCAAGATAAAGATGGCCATTCATATAATCTAGCCTCCCATTTTTCTTGCAGAACTATTGCGGTTGTATATGCTCTCTTTTGCCAATGCAAAATGATCTATGTTGGCATGACAACCTGTGAGATCAGGGTACGTATCCTTGAACACGCTAACAATATAAAAAATGCCAATAAGGATGAAGCACGTGGCAAAAAGTTAACATCAGTCGCAAAACACTTTCAAATACATCACAAGTGTTCCACTACCAACCTGAAATATACGGTCATTCAAAAAGCCTCATTAGGAATACGAGGAGGCAATCTGGAGAAAACATTACTTAAACTTGAGTGCAAATGGATCTACCGTCTCAATTCTGTAAAACCAAATGGCATGAATGATTTCAATAATTATTTTGTATATCTGTAAGTGAGATACTGTATCACTTATATCAATAATTTCCTTTCCCTATCACTCATCATAATTCATGGTTCACTCCACAACTCACCCCCATTGATTAAAAATTCATCTCACTAACTCAATTTTGAGGTTATTATATCTCTCACCTGATGATTCAATTCACCGTACTATATACACGTAAACCAATATATTCTTTACAAGAAAAACCCTTTCAGGTAATCTATATACACTTAGATACATATGTTTCACATTTGTTTTCTTTTTTGATCACTCACAATATGTATGATTCTCGAGCACTAAACAGTACACTTTACACACGTAGTTCTTCACATTTATCACAATACTTCTATTCACTATCTATATATAAAAGATACAAGTGATCCGGACAGCAATCATTCAACAAAATTACCATCCGTAGTACTGAGAACAGCCATGCTTGAACATAATCTAGCATACTATCCATTACAAGTACACTAAGAATATACCTAAGAATGAAAGTAGCATGAATAAAAGGCTATCTTCTATACATATGTTCTAAAAAGATGTACCCTATTATATTTGTGCATAAAACAATACTGACATCACCAAAAACTATCTCTGATATCTGTGCACTCTCCAACTACCAGTGGCGCTTGCCACGCAATCCTTCATGTAGAATCGGACATAGGATGAATTAAGTTTATAGGTTGTTCACTCATAAAGACTGAATGAATGATATCGAGCAGATCAATCATATTTTCTCATATTACTGACAAAAGCAAGTTGCTGACTAATGTCAAAAGGGCGATTCTGCACTCCGATATATGTTATTATGTATCCAATATATGTTATTATGTATCTATATGTATCATTCTCTAGATCTGGGAATGAATAAGACTGACATTAACTCGGCATAATAGCAGTTTCCCGGTACAACGCTTTTGCGAAAGGGACGTATTTAATAAAATCTATCTGCCCACGATATACGGTCATACTTGACAGTGACTGCCTCACGCTTTCTATTGATGTGTCAGATATTAAGCCAAGTACATCAGTGAAACATATGTTCGATGTAATCATCCAATGAGATCTGCACCACAAACGCAAATATAAACAAATACGCCCATTTCAGACGTAACACTGACGTAAGTTTATAGGCTGTTCACTCATAAAGACTGAATGAATGAAATCGAGCAGATCAATCATATTCTGTCATGCTATCGACATAAGCAAGCTGCTACGATATACGGTCATACTTGACAGTGACTGCCCTATGCTTTCTATTGATGTGTTAGATATTTAGCCAAGTTCAACAGCGTAACATATGTTCGATGTAATCATCCAATGAGATCTGCACCACAAATGCAAATATAAACAAATACGCCCATTTCAGACGCAACACTGACGTTAGGAACCACTACCCCCTACCGTACCCTATCACCAGTTATTTTGGTAAATGACACTTACATAAGCCAATGAAAATGGAGCTTTGGCAATCAGGCATACCCACTCAAACATCGGAGGAGGGTCTTAAAGACTCATAAATATAACATTTTGCAGCAGCTCCACACCCCTCTGAGGAAGCGTTTTTTGTGAAACGTACGTCAGGGGTCCTCCGGGATAAGCTCTGTCTTTCCCTTCTTTTTAACTTGCTCACCTTTGTTGGTCTGGTATAAAGCAGCTTTAATTATTGGTAAAAATTTAAATTTAAATCTAGCCCTCGGATTGTAAGGGCTTAGCCTATATCTATAATTCTGCTGCCAGATACCTTTGATACTGATTTCAGACTAATTTAAAATTCACAGCTCAACTTAGGTGCAGTGTTTTTAATTTTTAGCTCTTGCTAAATGTATGTGTGGTTAAAAATTTTGACTTTAATAAACTTTAGTGTATGAATGGAGAACAACATTTTTTCTAACTAAAAACAATCTAGCTCTGATTTTGCGAGGGCATTGGTGGAATTTTCCTCACAGATTTAAGTTACCTACTCTTACTTGTAAGTCTATTTACAATTACTTGTTAGTTGTCAGTGTCAATATCTGAGGTAGGATCTTCTGAACCAGATAGATCCTCATCAGAGCAGGATAATTCAGCATGTTGCCTTTTTGGAGATAATATTATGTTCAGAGGCCCTATCTAGGATCACTTTCAATTATTTTTTGTATCTCTGCCAGGAGATTGTGATCCAAAATTTCATAAACCCCTCCATCTGAGAGGAGTTGTAAGATCTCTTGAACATAATATTGGGTATCTAATACCACAATGGCTCCGCCCTTATCAACACTTTCATAGTTATATCCCTATTATTCTTTAATAGGGATATGGTCTCATACTCTTCCTTAGTTAAATTATGCTGTTTCTTATAAGGGTTCAAATTCATCTTTCTCACCAAACTTGTGACATCGCTTTGAACAAATTTCACAAAGGTTTCTACACCTGAGTTACTAGTAGGCGGTATATATGTAGACTTTTTATGTAATTTCTAAGTATTCAAATCAAATGGCCTGATTACTGATTCACTTTCATCAATTACATTTTTATCAACAGATTTATCAGTATTCTTACCACCATACAAAGCTTTCAACCTAAGCAGCCTAAAAAATTTATATTAATCTTTATCGATCTCAAAATTATCACAGTGTTTTACAGGGCAGTAGGGTAGTCCTTTCGTAAGGAGACTGTGCTCCACATCTGTTAACATATAATTTGAAATGTTAATAACCAGGTTTTCCTCCTCAGATGTATGGGGACTGGGATTGGGCAGTTCATTTACCTTTACCTCCTCATGCCCCGTCGGTATCTCCCTCCCCGTTGTTGTCTTGGCATCTGCCGAGGCTGATTCCAGGAGCTTTGTGTATTCATCCGCTGTTCTCTTTGCGGGGCGATGTTTCCGCCCTCCCCTCCGGTGTCTCCTTCTGAACCGGTGTCTAAAAAACTCTTCCCGGATGATGTACTGTCTCCGGCTCCTTATAAGAAACAGCATAATTTAACTAAGGAAGAGTATGAGGCCATATCCCTATTAAAGAATAATAGGGATATCACTATAAAAAGTGCCGATAAGGGCGGAGCCATTGTGGTATTATATACCCAATATTATGTTGAAGAGATCTTACAACAACTCTCAGATATCTCACATATTCCCAACAAGAGGTCAGCTTTCTAGATACCATGGTATGTAAGTAAGGTAATAAATTGAGTACTGACCTCTATACCAAGCCTACTGATAAGAATACTCTTCTTAGATATGAGAGTTTCCACCCAGATTCAGTCTTCAAATCCATACCTAGGAGTCAGTTATTACGAACCAAGAGAATTGTTCGAGACCATGACAAATTACCAGATAGGTTAAGATCTATGGGCAATAAATTTGTAAAAAGGGGCTACCCCAAAGAGATTATTGAAAGTAGTATTGAAGATCTTGAAAAGGGTAAAGATAAAAATAAGGATGATACCAATAGATTGGTATTCTCTACAGAATATGGTGACAGAAGCAAAGATATATTCCAGATATAATCCGGAGGTGGAATCCTTTAAATTACCCCCTATGCCATCTTACTGATGGGTGAAAAATCTTAGGGATAATCTAGTTAAAGCAGACATTGGTACCATTAAACCACACAGTATAAACTATTTAAGTACCCCTAATAAGGGTTGTTACCCTTGTTTACATTTTGTGCAATGTAATTCTATCATTAAAGGAAAATCTTTAGCCCAAAATGATAAGAGGAAAAACTGACCATCAATGGCTTATATACATGCCAAACTGAGTATGTTATCTACCGCCTCAAATGCCCGTGTGGGCTGTGTTACATTGGCAAGACCACCCAATCTGCCAGGGATCGATTTAGCCAGCATAAAGCTTCTATTAAATCTAAGGATATGGCCCTACCAGTCTCTGCACATTTTACACAGATGGGACACACTGTTAGTCAGCTCCGTTTTCATTTAATTGATCACATCTTACAACATAGGAGAGGGGGTAATAGGGAACTTAAATTGAAACAAAAGGAGGTCTGGTGGATTAAACATCTTAATACACTGCACCCGCATGTTCTGAATAGGGATTATGATTTATATTAATAATAATGTTTTCTGGTACCACTAAGGGTCATTATTTATTGTAATCCCACTGAAACCTGGATAGGTATGGGTTAATTTAATTAAATGTACAGGATGGAACCTGATTGGTCCAGATACCCTTTTTTTAAATAATTTTTATTGAGTTTTTCAAATAATACAGAGTTATCATTCGACATAGAAATTGTGGCCTCAGAGAACACAGAAAATATAAGAGAGACATATGTATTGCTTGAGGTCAATGATTAACCTGGAATAAGGGGAAATACACATCAACAAATATATATCTAAAGGGTAGGATAGTTTCAATCTAACCAGTAGCAGATACCCTTTTTAAAGAGTGTGTTTAGTTGTTTTTAACTATGCATGATTAAGGACCATGTAAGTCTGAAACATCGCTTTTAAAGGTTGTTTGTATCCTAAATAAAAGAATTTATCACCATTGACAAACATTGTGGTGTTGTGGTGCTGTTACACTTGATGCATGGATGATATATCTATATACACTATATATATATATATAAACACATTTAACCCCTTAAGAACATGGCCATTTTTCAATTTCTTACCCTTAAGGACCAGGGCTATTTTTACATTTCTGCAGTATTTGTGTTTAGCTGTAATTTTTCTCTTACTTATTTATTGTACCCACACATATTATATACAGTTTTTCTCGCCATTAAATTGACTTTTTAAATATACCATTATTTTCATATCTTATAATAAAAAAATGTATAAAATCTGATGAAAAAATTGAAAAAAAACACACTTTTTCTAACTTTGACCCATACTAAATAGTTTCTAAATTTTGTCCTGAGTTTAGAAATACTCAATGTTTACATGTTCTTTGCTTTTTTTGCAAGTTATAGGGCAATAAATACAAGTAGCACTTTGCTATTTCCAAACCATTTTGTTTCAAAATTAGCGATAGTTACGTTGTAACACTGATATCTGTTAGGAATCCCTGAATAACCCTTGACATGCATATTTTTTTTTTAGTAGACAATCCAAAGTATTGATCTAGGCCCATTTTGGTATATTTCATGCCACCATTTCACCGGCAAATGCAATAAAATAAAAACAATCACTAACTTTTTCACAAACTTTAGGTTTCTCACTGAAATTATTTACAAACAGCTTGTGCAATTATGGCACAAATTGTTGTAAATGCTTCTCTGGGATCCCCTTTCTTCAGAAATAGCAGACATATATGGCTTTGGCGTTGCATTTTGGTAATTAGAAGGCCGCTAAATAGCACACTACACTTGTATTATGCCCAGCAGTGAAGGGGTTAATTAGGGAGCTTGTAGGATTAATTTTACCTTTAGTGTAGGGATCAGTCTCCCACCTTACACATCCCACCCCCTGATCCCTCCCTGACCCCTTACAAACAGCTCTATTCCCTCCCCCATCCTACAATTGTCACCACCATCTTAAGTACTAGCAGAAAGTCTGCCAGTACTAAAATAAAAGCCTTTTATTTTTTTTAAATAAATACAGTTTCTGCAGTGTAGGTTCCCCCTAACCCCCCAACCTCCACAATCTCCCAAAACAGCCTTAACAAATTTGCATTTTATTATTTTACCCCATTTTTCCGTAGTGTAGCTGCCCCCCTCAATATCCTCCCCCCTCCCCCTCCCAGATCCCCTTTCCAAACAATATTTCCCCTCTCCCTCTCGCATAGATCCAGCATTGATCGGTCTGTCGCATGCTCCCACAACCCCTCGCAAGCTCCCGTCCTCCTTCCCATAACAGTGGCCGGAACTAGCCCACCTCCCTACAGCTGCTCCCACCCACCAACGATCTGCACCCTCGCTGGCCAATGCAGAGAGGGCCACAGAGTGGCCCTCTCTGCATCGGTGTGCCAAAAAAGGTCTTGCAGTGATGCCTCAATATCGAGACATCACAGCAATACCTTGAAAACGGCTGGAAGTGATCAGGATCGCTTCCAGCTACTTTAAACCCCTAACAACGTACAGGGTACGTTGTTGGTCTTTAATGACCAGTTTGTGTATGACGTACCCTGTACGACGTCTGTCATTAAGGGGTTAAAGTAAAGCAGAGAGGCATCATGGCAATACCTTGAAAGCGTCTGGAAGAGATCAGGATCGCTTCCAGCCGTTTTAAACCCCTAACGACGTACAGGGTACGTCGTTGGTCTTTAATGACCAGTTTGTGTATGACGTACCCTGTACAACGTGTGTCGTTAAGGGGTTAAAGTAAAGCAGAGAGGCAAAAAATCAAACTCAGACAGCTGTGTGAAGAACCTACCAATGGCTGCTTCAGAAGAAGCAAAAACATGAAAATGGTAGAATTTTGTAAAACTATGCAAAGACCACCAAGTGGCTGCCTTGCAAATCTGGTCAACTAAAGCCTCATTCTTGAATGCCCAATAAGTGGTAACTGACCTAGTAGAATGAGCAGTAATCGACTGCAGTGGAGGCTGACCTGCCTCCAAGTAAGTTTGTGAATTAAAAGTTTCAACCATGAGGCCAAACACTTTTTGACCTTTCCTAGGAACAGAAAAAATGAATGAGTAAACTAGAAGTTTGCCTAAAGTCATTAATAGCATCAATGTATAATTTCAATGCCCTAACAACATCCAAAGTATGCAAAGATCTTCCTGAAGCATTCTTGGGATTAGGACACAAAGAAAGAACAACAATCTATCTGCTAATGTCTGAAGGAACAACCTTAGGCAAAAAGTCAAAAGAAGTCCATAAAACTGCCTTATCCCACTGAAACATCACAAGAAAATCACAATCACAAGAAAGAGCAGATAACTTGCCAAAGACATGGCCAAAAGAAATAACACTTTCCAAGAAAGCAGTTGTATATCCACATTATGCATAGTTTCAAAAGGAGGAGCCTGCAAAACCCTTAACACCAAGTTAAGATTCCATGGAGGAGAAATTGGCTTGATTACAGGCTTAATATGGAACAGAGCCTGAACAAAACCATGAATATCAGGAAGATTAGCAATCTTCTTGTAGAATAAAACTGAAAGAGCAGAAATCTGCTGGCAGATAGGCCCTTATCCAGACCATCCTGTAAGAACTGCTAAATCCTAGGAATTCTGAAAGAATGCCAGGAAAAAACATGATCTACACACCAAGAAATAAAGGCATTCCAGACCTTATGATAGATTATCCTAGTTACAGGCTTATGAGCCTGAATCAAGTTTTCAATCACAGAATGAAAGAAACCCCTATGTCTAAGGACTAAAGTTCATTTTTTCATGCCATCAAGTTCAGAGACTTGAGATCCGGATGGGAAAATGGACGTTGAGACAGAAGGTCTGACCACAAAGGCCAAGGAGGACAGCTGGACATTTGAACCAGGTCTGCATACCAAATCCTAAGAGGCTAAGCTGGGACAACCAGGATTACTAAAGATTTCTCTAGGCTTAGCTTGGAAATCACTCTGGGTAGAAGTACCAAAGGAAGGAAACAAATAAGCAAGCTGAAATGACTAAGGAACTACTAGAGTGTCCACTAACTCTGCTTGAGGATCCCTGGACCTAGGAAGTTTGTTGTTCAAATGAGAGGCCATCAGTTCTATCTCTGGGAGACCCCAAAGGTCCACAATCTGCACACATCCTGGTGAAGAGACCACTCCCCTTGATGTAGAAATTGACGACTGAGAAAGTCCGCTTCCCAGTTGTTCACCCCTGGAATATGAATCGCAGCAACTAGATTTTTTATTTTATTTCTGCCCACGAGAGAATTTAAGGCACCTCCGTCATGGCTAGGGAACTGTGAGATTCTCCCTGATGATTGACATAAGCCATTGCTGTGTCTGTCTGAAAACGGAGATGAGATTCTCTTTTCAACAGAGGCCAAGCTTGAAGAGCCCTGAAAATTGCAGAGTTCTAGAACTTTTTTAGGTAACCATGCCTCCAGAGGATCCCAAACTCCCTGTGCTCTCAAGGACCCCCAAACAGCTCCCCAACCTGAAAGACTTGCATCTGTAATGATCACAGTCCAGGTAAGATGAGCAAAAGACCCCTGAAAAATAAACTGATGATCCAGCCACCAAGTCAGAGGCTGACTTGTATTGGGATCCAAAAATATCTTTTGAGATAGCTGAGCATAGTCTCTGCACCATTAACAAAGCATAAAAAGCTGAAGAGGTTTAATGTGAAAATGAGCAAATTGAACTTCCATACAAAGAGCAACCGAGGGGAAAGAGAGAGACTTAAGGTTCAGACAAGCTGACACAAATTTAACCTTCTCTGCTCTGTTAGAGAAAGACTCATGGAGAATGAATCTATTTGAAATCCAAAAATAAGTTACCTTTGAGGAATCAAAAGAACTTTTGGAAAATTGATCCTCCAACCATGTTGTTGAAGAAACAAGAAGATTAATTTGGTGTGAGATTCTGTTAAAGGAAAAGATGGAGCGATACCTTAAGTTATAATCACAGACAAAAAGGGAACTCAGAACCTATGTGAAAATTGTTGGAGCTGTAGCTAGACCAAATCGTAGAGCAACAAACTGAAAATGTGAATTGGAACATGAAGGTAAGCATGCTTTAAAATCTATTGTGGACATAAACTGACCTTGCTATACAAAAGGCAGAATAGTTCAAATAGTTTCCATTTTGAAAACTTGTTGAGAGCATTCAGATCCAGAACTGGCCTGAAAGTACCTTCCTTCTTTGGAATAATGAAGATATTTGAATAAAATCCCATACCCTGTTCCTGCAAAGGAACTGGAACAATCACTCCCATATCTCCCAGATCTGTGACAGACTGGAAAAAAGCTTGAGCTTTTACAGGATTCCTTGGAACATTGGACAGAAAAAACTTCCTCTGGGAGGCCTTGTTCTGAATCCTATTCAATATCCCTGAGAAACTATATTCAGAATCCAGGGATCTGGAACAAACTGAAACCAAGCCTCCTAAAAGAGGCTTAACCTGCCCCATACCAGAACTTCTGGATCGGGGGCCGAACCTTCATGCGGGTTTGGTAGTAGGAATAGATTTCTTACCCTGCTTTGACTTGTTCCAGTTAGCACTAGGTCTCCAGACTGAGCCACAGGTGCCTCGCTTCTGAACAGAGGAGTGAACCTTTTGTTACATATTCTGATGAAAGCAAAGAAAACGATTAGAAGCTTTAGATTTCCCTTGAGATCCCTGGTTTTCAAACCTGTCCTCAGGCCTCCAAAAAAGGCCAGGTTTTCAAGATTACCTTGGGTGAGAGCAGGTAAAATAATCATGTTTGCTAAGCAGCAGATTATTTCACTAGTTCAGATATCTTCAACATGTGGCCTGATAGGGAGGCCCGAGGACAGGTTTGAAAACAAGTGGTCTAGATTTTTTGTCCTGGGGAAGAAAAGGCCCTTTACCTCCAGTAACAGTAGATATTATAGAATCTAACTCAGAACCAAACAACTTCTTTCCCTGAAAATAAAGAGATGATAATCTGGATTTTGACACCATATCAGCAGACCAGGATTTAAGCATAAGCCTCTCCTGGCAAGGACTGCCACAGACATGCTTTTGACATTATAGGGACAGTCAACTCAATTTGTTTTTATTGTTTTAAAAGATAGATAATCCCTTTATTAACCATGCACAGAAAACATTGTTATATTAATACACTTTTTACCTCTGTGATTACCTTTTAGCTTAGCATCTTCTGACTGCCCCTGATCACATGATTATCTATTGAATTGCATTTAAGCCAATTAGTGCTGTGTTGTTAGAATCCAAGGGCGTCAGTACAATGTTATCTATATGGCTCACATGAACTAGCTTACCCTGATGGGAAAAGCAAATACAAAAGCATGGTTTAAAGGTTATAAAGTGTATGTTAATATAACCATGTTTTTTGTGCTAAGTTCAGATATGGGCATTATCTATCTTTTTAAACAATAACTATTTTTGTGTTGTCTGTCCCTTTAATCTTCCTAATATCAAAAACAGCATCACAAATTAAAAGACTAGCTGGTCTGAACAAATACCTTGCTTGTAAAAAGGCCCTTCTATGAGAAGACTAACTTTCTATCTAATGGGTCTTTAAAAGAAGTACTGTCTTTCAAAGGAGTAGTAGTACGTTTAGCCAAAGTGGAAATGGCCCAATCTACCTTAGCAGCAGGTAAAGTATATAACTTTTTAAACCTTGCAGGAGGAGTAAATTACCTGGCTTAGACAATTGCCTAGAAATCATGTTAAAAACTGAATTTAAATGATTACAAGGTTTATCATAAGAAACATTGACCCCTAAAGTAACAAAGACCCCCTTTAAAAGAGAATGTATATGTTCAACTTAAAAAAAAGAGGAAATATCAGGTTCAACATCAGTTGAAGACTCCTCATCATCAGAGGAAACTTCACCATCTGAAGACATAACAGTATCCTTGGTCACAGGGCACATAGAACTTGTAGAAGGTAAAATCTGAACTGACCTTTTACGCTTGTTTGAAGGTGGGAGAGCAGCCAGCACTTCAGAAACTGCAGCCTTTATAACATTTTTCACAGTAGGTGAAACACTATCAATATTGTCCCGTAATGAACAAACAAAAGGTGCGATAATATCCAAAGAAACTGCATTGAATTCGTCTGATTGCATTATCTCATCTAAACACAAGTCACATAAATTATCTGGAGCAGGCACTTCAGCTTTATTACAATAAGCACACCTGATAATGGTAGAAAGGTGTTCAGGAGACTCAGTTTCTTGGGTAGATTTTGGGACAGAATCAGACTGCTCCATTATAGCATATGACAAAGCAAATCAATAAACACTATATCCCCTTTAAAAGCTCTTGAGGAATGGAAATCACTAAGTAGCTTTTTAAATAAACTCACAGGTACAATGCATGCTAAGCTGAACTGCAAAATAAAGCAGGAGGCATTAACATTACATCCGAGGGGCAGATAACTCATCATAATGAATTGACGCACACAAAAAAAACAGCTATACGGAATTTAGCATGCCAAAACCCGACATGTACATAGCCGAGGACGAACGTGCGCTAACCTGCTGTGCGTAAACCAGCCGAAGCACAAAAATATATAGAAAGGCTAAAGGGACATATGCAAACCGGACACTCGTAAACCCAAAGGCTGACATGCAAAATTCAAACAATGTTCCAAAAAGGCCAATGTGATTCTGTTCCAAGGACATATATATTAGCAAATACACACTCACCGGCCACTTTATTAGGTATACCTTGCCAGTACCGGGTTGGACCCCCTTTTGCCTTCAGAACTGCCTTAATTCTTCATGGCATAGCTTCAACAAGGTGTTGGAAACATTCCTCAGTGATTTTGGTGCTTATTGACATGACAGCTTCATGCAGTTGCTGCAGATTTGTTGGCTGCACGTCCATGATGCAAATCTCCCGTTCCACCACTAAAGGTGCTCTATTAGATTGAGATCTGGTGACTGTGGAGGCCATTGGAGTACAGTGAACTCATTGTCATGTTCAAGAAACCAGTTTGAGATAATTTGAGCTTTGTGACATTGTGCATTATCCTGCTGGAAATAGCCATCAGAAGATGGATACACTGTAGTCATAAAGGGATGGACATGGTCAGCAACAATACTAAGGTAGGTCATGGCGTTTAAACAATGCTTAATTGGTACTAAGGGGTCCAAAGTGTGCCAAGAAAATATCCCCCACACATTACACTACCAACCTGAACCGTTGATACAAGGCAGGATGGATCCATGCTTTCATGTTGTTTACACCAAATTCTGACCCTATCATCTGAATGTTGCAGCTGAAATTGAGACTCATCAGACCAGGCAACGTTTTTCCAATCTTCTATTGTCCAATTTTGGTGACCCTGTGAGAATTGTAGCATCAGTTTCCTGTTGTTAGCTGACAGGAGTGGCACCCGGTGTGGTCTTCTGCTGCTGTAGCCCATCTGCTTCAAGGTTCGACGTGTTGTGCATTCAGAGATAGTATTCTGCTTACCTTGGTTGTAATGAGTGTTTTTTTGAGTTAGAGTTGACTTTCCATCATCTTGAACCAGTCTACCCATTCTCCTCTGACATCAACAAGGCATTGTCGTACACACAACTGCCACTCGCTGACTATTTTCTCTTTTTTGGACCATTGTCTGTAAACCCTAGAGATGGTTGTTCATGAAAGTTCCAGTAGATCGATCAGCAGTTTTTGAAATACTCAGACCAGCACATCTGGCATCAACAATCACGCCACGTTCAAAGTCACTTAAATTTCCTTTCTTCCCCATTCTTATGCTCAGTTTGAACTTCAGCAAGTCTAGATGCCCTTAATGCATTGAGTTGCTGCCATGTGATTGGCTGATTAGCAATTTGTTTTACTAAGCAATTGAACAGGTGTACCTAATAAAGTGGCCGGTGAGTGTATATACAAACTAAAAAGTGCCCATAACATAGCTATGAATTGTCTAAATGTTCATAAAAGATACTCAACAATAGACACTAGTCCACTAGCAAACAAGCAGCAGCACTTATTTGCTACAAACAAGTTCCCTCTCACCCTGCACTAGACAATGCTGCATTGGGAGGGACGTGTGTGCACTCACTTATTCTTCCCACTGACACCTTTTTACAAAGCACTGTTCCCCTAACAAACTTCAGTTAGTTGATCTTAGGGCCACAGCAGAAAGAGCAGGGCTAAGGGGACCAGCAGACTGGATGCGGTCTGCCCAAGGCTGCATGGATACAGTGTGAGATGAGTCACACAGCCTCAAGACTGAAGAGAGCAGTGTATGCAGCTGCACAGATGCTCAAATCCTCACGTGCTTGCCACTCCAGCTTTCTGCTGCATGCGCCTACAGTCAGCCCTACCCAGAAACAATCCCCACCACCAGAGCAGTTACCTGGTAACAGTGGTAACCCCAGTAGGACCTTTTCTGATGCAGTGGGAATGGCTGGATGCCGAGTTAGGGCTTTTCATTCAGTGCTGCACAATGCACATCTAAAACAGCACATGGCAATAGCTTGGCATGTAGCGAAGTAGGGAAAGAAGTGGCACTAAGGACCCCTTATATGCCAAGTACGAAAAGGATCCCTCATACAAAGATCCAGGGGTTAGTGAGGACAGATTCGGCAAGGTAGTACTGGCGCTTGGAAGCCTAAGGGTTAATGAGTATTGTTTTTGTAATAATTAATAAATCATAAATATTCTCAATATACTGTAAATAAGGACCTTTAGATAGATATATCAAGGAAAAAATGATTTCATAAAGTGATTATGAGTATTGATTAGATCAATATAAAGTACATTAATATATTCTCAGAGGACCCTTTTTAGGTTTGGTAAAGGAGACAATAAATATAAGTTGTACTGAGATAATATATTGAATTATCTCAGTACAACTTATATTTATTGTCTCCTTTACCAAACCTAAAAAGGGTCCTCTGAGAATATATTAATGTACTTTATATTGATCTAATCAATACTCATAATCACTTTATGAAATCATTTTTTCCTTGATATATCTATCTAAAGGTCCTTATTTATATTGAGAATATTTATGATTTATTAATTATTACAAAAACAATACTCATTAACCCTTAGGCTTCCAAGCGCCAGTATTACCTTGCCGAATAGCTTGGCATGTCACATGACACCGGCACGGTCTGGCACAGGTTTTTTTAAAAAATATATAAGCAGAGTACTTTTGACTGTTACAGTATTAGGACTGAATGTGTGTGTTCCCCAGTCTGGTATGAACCATTAAAAAAAAAAAAAATTTTTTTTTAGGACTCTTGGGCCCCTCAATAGAGACTGGGCCCTGGGCAGCTGCCCCTTTTGCCCTGTGTTAAAGACGGCCCTGAAGTTATGATATCACTAATATAGCTACAGTCTCATTGTTGAGTTGACAAAGTGTCCAATAGAAACTTCAGTACTTTATCTGCGGACAAATTAGTTGTCCCCTACTATACAGGGAGTGCAGAATTATTAGGCAAATTAGTATTTTGACCACATCATCCTCTTTATGCATGTTGTCTTACTCCAAGCTGTATAGGCTCGAAAGCCTACTACCAATTAAGCATATTAGGTTATGTGCATCTCTGTAATGAGAAGGGGTGTGGTCTAATGACATCAACACCCTATATCAGGTGTGCATAATTATTAGGCAACTTCCTTTCCTTTGGCAAAATGGGTCAAAAGAAGGACTTGACAGGCTCAGAAAAGTAAAAAATAGTGAGATATCTTGCAGAGGGATGCAGCACTCTTAAAATTGCAAAGCTTCTGAAGCGTGATCATTGAACAATCAAGCGTTTCATTCAAAATAGTCAACAGGGTCGCAAGAAGCGTGTTGAAAAACCAAGGCACAAAATAACTGCCCATGAACTGAGAAAAGTCAAGATGCCACTTGCCACCAGTTTGGCCATATTTCAGAGCTGCAACATCACTGGAGTGCCCAAAAGCACAAGGTGTGCAATACTCAGAGACATGGCCAAGGTAAGAAAGGCTGAAAGACGACCACCACTGAACAAGACACACAAGCTGAAACGTCAAGACTGGGCCAAGAAATATCTCAAGACTAATTTTTCTAAGGTTTTATGGACTGATGAAATGAGAGTGAGTCTTGATGGGCCAGATGGATGGGCCCGTGGCTGGATTGGTAAAGGGCAGAGAGCTCCAGTCCGACTCAGACGCCAGCAAGGTGGAGGTGGAGTACTGGTTTGGGCTGGTATCATCAAAGATGAGCTTGTGGGGCCTTTTTGGGTTGAGGATGGAGTCAAGCTCAACTCCCAGTCCTACTGCCAGTTTCTGGAAGACACCTTCTTCAAGCAGTGGTACAGGAAGAAGTCTGCATCCTTCAAGAAAAACATGATTTTCATGCAGGACAATGCTCCATCACACGCGTCCAAGTACTCCACAGCGTGGCTGGCAAGAAAGGGTATAAAAGAAGAAAATCTAATGACATGGCCTCCTTGTTCACCTGATCTGAACCCCATTGAGAACCTGTGGTCCATCATCAAATGTGAAATTTACAAGGAGGGAAAACAGTACACCTCTCTGAACAGTGTCTGGGAGGCTGTGGTTGCTGCTGCACGCAATGTTGATGGTGAACAGATCAAAACACTGACAGAATCCATGGATGGCAGGCTTTTGAGTGTCCTTGCAAAGAAAGGTGGCTATATTGGTCACTGATTTGTTTTTGTTTTGTTTTTGAATGTCAGAAATGTATATTTGTGAATGTTGAGATGTTATATTGGTTTCACTGGTAAAAATAAATAA
This sequence comes from Bombina bombina, assembly GCF_027579735.1. Taxonomy (NCBI): domain Eukaryota; kingdom Metazoa; phylum Chordata; class Amphibia; order Anura; family Bombinatoridae; genus Bombina; species Bombina bombina. The sequence goes on from NC_069504.1 coordinate 1,124,981,305, forward strand.
TTGAAATGGGTATATATTTGTTTTTTGTTAAGTTGCCTAATAATTATGCACATTAATAGTCACCTGCACACACAGATATCCCCCTAAAATAGCTAAAACTAAAAACAAACTAAAAACTACTTCCAAAACTATTCAGCTTTGATATTAATGAGTTTTTTGGGTTCATTGAGAACATGGTTGTTGTTCAATAATAAAATTAATCCTCAAAAATACAACTTGCCTAATAATTCTGCACTCCCTGTATATGTAGTTGTTAACTTACGCTTTAACTTTAGGTATTAATTATCAGCACTGTGCTACAATGTTATAGCTGCAAATAGTTTTGTAACCCATTTCAGCATCCGCATCTGTGGACTATCTAACGTGGTAGAATATTTATCTTTTTTTTCACCTCTAACATTTGGGGGTCGATCCGATAAAAATCGTCGCCCGCAAAAGCCGGCGACGCCAATATTTGCGCGGGTTTGGTATCCTGATCGGAACAGCCAATAGAATGCAAGCTCAATCTGATTGGCTGATTGGATCAGCCAATCGGATTGAACTTGAATCTGATTGGCTGATTCAATCAGCCAATCAGATTTTTTTAACTTAATTCCGATTGGCTGATAGAATCCTATCAGCCAATCGGAATTCGGCGGACGCCATCTTGGATGACGTCATTTAAAGGTACCTCATTCCAAGTTCAGTAGTCGGCCGGGATGGATGCTCCGCAGTAATTGCCGCCGGAAGAATGAAGACTTTGCTGCCGCTTGGAGGAAGACGTCGCCGGAGGAAGAATTCTTCTTTGCCGCTTGGAGGAAGACATCGCCCGGATCGGATCAGGAGTTCGGCCCGGTGTGGTGAAGACAAGGTAGGGAGATCTTCAGGGGGGGTAGTGTTAGGCTTTTTTAAGGGGGGTTTGGGTGGTTTTAGAATAGGGGTATGTGGGTGGTGGGTTGTAATGGGGGGGGGTATTGTATTTGTATGCAAAAGAGCTGAATTCTTTGGGGCATGCCCCGCAAAAGGCCCTTTTAAGGGCTGGTAAGGTAAAGAGCTTTGAAATTTGTTTAATTTAGAATAGGGCAGGGAATTTTTTTTATTTTGGGGGTTTATTATTTTATTAGGGGGCTTAGAATAGGTGTAATTAGCTTAAAAATCTTGTAATCTTTTTTTATTTTTTGTAATTTAGTGTTTGTTTTTTTTTGTAATTTAGTTTAGTTAATTTAATTGTATTTTTAGATAGATGTTTGTAGTTTATTTAATTTATTGATAGTGTAGGTGTATTTGTAACTTAGGTTAGGATTTATTTTACAGGTAATTGGGTAATTATTTTAACTAGGTAGATATTAAATAGTTAATAACTATTTAATAGCTATTATACCTAGTTAAAATAATTAACAATTTACCTGTAAAATAAATATTAACCCTAACATAGCTACAATGTAATTATTAATTATATTGTAGCTATCTTAGGGTTTATTTTATAGGTAAGTATTTAGATTTAAATAGGAATATTTTAGTTTATAAATGAATTAGATTAATTTAATATAAATTTAGTTAGGGGTGTTAGGGTTAGATAGAGTTAATATAGTTAATATAAATACTATAGTAACTATATTAACTATATTAACCCTAATATAATTAGGGTTAATATATATAATGTAATACCTATATTAACTATAATATACTTAGGGTTAACATAGATAATATAGCTGGCGGCGGGGTAGGTAGATTAAATTAGGGGTTAATCATTTTAATAGAGATGGCGGCGGTGTAAGGGGCTTACATTGGGGGTTAATAATTTTAATATAGATGGCGGCGGTGTTAGGGGCTCACTTTAGGGGGTTATAGATATAATATAGCTGGCGGCGGGGTACGGGAGCGGCGGTTTAGGGGTTAATAGCTTTTTTATTGTTAGGATAGTGAGGGGGGATAGCGGATAGAGGGTTAGACAGTGCGGGCTATGTTAGGGAGGCGTGTTAGACTTGTCGGGCTATGTTAGGGAGGCGTGTTAGACAGTGCGGGTGTTTTAGACTTTAGTCAGGTTTTATAGGCGCCGGCAGTTTCTAACGTGCCGCAAGTCACTGGCGACGCCAGAAATTTGTACTTACGCAGATTTCTGGACATCGCTGGTTTGTCAGACTTACGGCACGTTAGCATCTGACGGCGACTTATATGGGATAGCTCGAGTTGCGAGCTGAAACTGCGGGCGACGCCGGTTCCCTCGCTTGCGCCGCAAACTGCGATCTATATCGGATCGCGCCCCATGGTGATTTGTCAAATAGACTTTACTTTGTAACCCTGTAACTTTAATTAGGTGCCGTAATTGCATCTTCTCATTGTTACACTTTTTATATGTTGCTAGACGTACATCTGGGGATTTCTGGCACCAGGGGATACAGTCATTTTTACTCTTGCTGCACTGTTATTACCACTCTGTGTTTTTATCTTAAATTTTATTTTTATCATTTACTTATTATTAAAAGTTAAGTTTTAATCGCTTCTTCCGGGGAATGACTATTGTCTTCCACTTGTTTATTTACTAATAATTATCATTTAGTGTTGTAGAGTGCTATCTATGTACATACCTTCCCAATGTCAGCATTGGTACCCTTTTTATGTACAGCACCCCTCCTATATAAATACATTTCAGACAAGTATATTTTGTAATAATATATTATAGAATATCCATGATATAGGATACAAAACGTGTAGTGCCATCACTTTTTTCTTTCTTTCTTAAGGATTATATTGTAGATCCGTAAAAGGAGGTCCCTGAGACCAATTATGGAAAGTTTATGAAAAATTTCCCATGAGGTGGAAAAACAATCACAAACCATACTACATATATATCCCTCTGAAAAACATATTTATGTAAGAACTTACCTGATAAATTAATTTCTTTCATATTGGCAAGAGTTTATGAGCTAGTGACGTATGGGATATACAATCCTACCAGGAGGGGCAAAGTTTCCCAAACCTCAAAATGCCTATAAATACACCCCTCACCACACCCACAATTCAGTTTAATTAATAGCCAAGTAGTGGGGTGATAAAGAAAGGAGTAGAAAGCATCAAAAAAAGGAATTTGGAAATAACCACCATAAAAAGGGTGGGCCTCATGGACTCTTGCCAATATGAAAGAAATTAATTTATCAGGTAAGTTCTTACATAAATTATGTTTTCTTTCATGTAATTGGCAAGAGTCCATGAGCTAGTGACATATGGGATAGTAATACCCAAGATGTGGAGTCTTCCACTCAAGAGTCACTAGAGAGGGAGGGAATAAAAATAACAGCCATTTTTCCGCTTATAAAATTAATCCACAACCCAAAATAGAAGTTTATTCTCATAAATGAAAAGAAAAAACTTAAACATAAGCAGATGAATCAAACTGAAACAGCTGCCTGAAGAACTTTTCTACCAAAAACTGCTTCTGAGGAAGCAAATACATCAAAACGGTAGAATTTACTAAATGTATGCAAAGAAGACCAAGTTGCTGCTGTGCAAATCTAATCAACTGAAGCTTTATTCTTAAAAGCCCACATAGTGGAGTATGATCTAGTAGAATGAGCTGTAATTCTCTGAGGCCGGGACCTGACCCAACTCCAAATAAGCCTGATGAATCAAAAGCTTTAACCAAGATGCCAAGGAACTGGCAGAAGCCTTCTGACCTTTCCTAGAACCATAAAAGACAACAAATAGACTAGAAGTCTTCCTGAAATCTTTAGTAGCTTCAACATAATATTTCAAAGCTCTTACAACATCTAAAGAATGTAAGGATCTCTCCAAAGAATTCTTAGGATTAGGACACAAATAAGGAACAACAATTTCTCTATTAATGTTGTTAGAATTCACAACCTTAGGTAGAAATTTAAATGAAGTCCGCAAAACTGCCTTATCCTGATGGAAAATCAGAAAAGGAGATTCACAAGAAAGAGCAGATAATTCGGAAACTCTTCTAGCAGGAGATTGCCAAAAGGAACAACACTTTACAAGAAAGTAATTTAATGTCCAAAGAATGCATAGGCTCAAAAGGAGGAGCATGTAAAGCCTTCAAAACCAAATTAAGACTCCAAGGAGGAGAGATTGATTTAATGACAGGCTTGATACGGACCAAAGCCTGTACAAAACAGTGAATATCAGGAAGCTTAGCAATCTTTCTGTGAAATAAAACAGAAAGAGCAGAGATTTGTCCCTTCAAGGAACTTGCAGACAAATTTATCCAAACCATCCTGAAGAAACTGTAAAATTCTAGGAATTCTAAAAGATTGCCAGGAGAATTTATGAGAAGAACACCATGAAATATAAGACTTCCCAACTCGATAATAAATCTTCCAAGAAACAGATTTACAAGCCTGTAACATAGTATTAATTACTGAGTCAGAGAATCCTCTATGACTAACCACTAGGCGTTCAATTTCCATACCTTCAAATTTAATGATTTGAGATCCTGATGGAAAAACAGACCTTGAGACAGAAGGTCTGGTCTTAAAGGAAGTGGCCAAGGTTGGCAACTGGACATCCGAACAAGATACGCATACCTAAACCTGTAAGGCCATGCTGGAGCTACCAGTAACACAAACAATTGTTCCATGATGATCTTGGAAATCCATCTTGGAAGAAGAACTAGAGGCAGGAAGATATAATCAGGTTGGTAACACCAAGGAACTGCTAATGCATCCACCGCCTCTGCCTGAGGATCCCTGGACCTGGACAGGTACCTGGGAAGCTTCTTGTTTAGATGGGAAGCCATCAGATCTATTTCTGGAAGACCCCACATCTGAACAATTTGAAAAAACACATCTGGATGGAGTGACCACTCCCCCATAGGTAAAGTCTTACGACTGAGATAATCCGCTTCCCAATTGTCTACACCTGGGATATGAACCGCAGAAATTAGACAGGAGCTGGATTCCACCCAAGAAAGTATCTGCAATTCTTCTTTCATAGCTTGGAGACTGTGAGTCCCACCCTGATGATTGACATATGCCACAGTTGTGATATTGTCTGTCTGAAAACAAATTACTGATTCTCTCTTCGACAGAAGCCAAACCTGAAGAGCTCTGAAAATAGCACGGAGTTCTAAAATATTGATTGGTAACCTCGCCTCTTGAGATTTCCAAACCCCTTATGCTGTCAGAGATCCCCACACAGCTCCCCAACCTGAAAGACTTGCATCTGTTGTGATCACAGTCCAGTTTGGATGAACAAAAGAGGCCCCTTGAACTATATGATGGTGATCTAACCACCAAGTCAGAGAGAGTCGAACATTGGGATTTAAGGATATTAATTGTGATATCTTTGTATAATCCTTGCACCATTGATTCAACATACAAAGCTGGAGAGGTCTTGTATGAAAACGAGCAAAGGGGATCACGTCCGATGCTGCAGTCATGAGACCTAAAACTTCCATGCACATAGCTACTGAAGGGAATGATTGAGACTGAAGGTTCCGAAAAGCTGAAACCAATTTTAATTGTGTCTTGTCTGTTAGAGACAGAGTTATGGACACTGAATCTATCTGGAAACCTAAAAAGGTGACCCTTGTCTGAGGAATCAAGGAATTTTTTGGTAAATTGATCCTCCAACCATGTCTTTGAAGAAACAATACTAGTTGATTTGTATGAGATTCTGCAGAATGTAAAGTCTGAGCTAGTACCAAGATATTGTCCAAATAAGCAAACGCTGCAATACCCTGTTCTCTGATTACAGATAGTAGGGCACCGAGAACCTTTGAAAAGATTCTTGGAGCTGTTGCTAGGCCAAATAGAAGAGCAACAAATTGGTAATGCTTGTCTAGAAAAGAGAATCTCAGAAACTGATAGTGGTCTGGATGAATCGGAATATGAAGATATGCATCCTGTAAGTCTATCGTGGACATATAATGCCCTTTCTGAACAAAAGGCAGAATAGTCCTTATAGTCACCATTTTGAAAGTTGTCACTCTTACAAAACGATTCAAAATTTTCAGATCCAGAACTGGCCTGAATGAATTTTCTTTCTTTGGGACAATGAATAGATTTGAATAAAACCCCAGACCCTGTTCCTGAAACGGAACTGGTATGATTACCCCTGAAAGCTCCAGGTCTGAAATACACTTCAGAAAAGCCTGAGTCTTTACTGAATTTGCTGGGATGCATGAGAGAAAAAATCTTCTCACAGGAGATCTTATTCTGAATCCTATTCGGTACCCTTGAGAGACAATACTCTGAATCCATTGATTTTGGACAGAATCTGCCCAAATACTTTGGAAGAATCTTAATCTGCCCCCTACCAGCTGAGCTGGAATGAGGGCCACACGTTCATGCAGACTTGGGGGCTGGCTTTGGTTTCTTAAATGGCTTGGATTTATTCCAACTTGAAAAAGGTTTCCAATTGGAACCAGATTCTTTGGGGGAAGGATTGGGTTTCTGTTCCTTATTTTGTCGAAAGGAACAAAAACGGTTTGAAGCTTTAGATTTACCCATAGGTCTTTTATCCTGAGGCAAAACAACTCCCTTTCCCCCAGTGACAGTTGAAATAATTTAATCCAACTGAGAACCAAATAAATTATTACCTTGTAAAGAAAGAGATCGCAATCTAGATTTAGATACCATGTCAGCATTCCAATATTTGAGCCACAAAGCTCTTCTAGCTAAAATAGCTAAAGACATAGATTTAACATCAATTTTGATGATATCAAAAATGGTATCACAGATAAAATGATTAGCATGTTGAAGCAAGCGAACAATGCTAGACAAATCAGGATCTGTTTCCTGTTGCTCTAAACTTTCCAACCAAAAAGTTGATGCAGGTGCAACATCAGCCATAGAAATTGCAGGCCTAAGAAGATAGCCAGATATAAATAAGCTTTCCTTAGATAAGATTCAAGTTTCCTATCTAAATGGTCCTTAAAGGAAGTACTATCTTCCATAGGAATAGTAGTACGTTTGGCAAGAGTAGAAATAGCCCCATCAACTCTGGGGATCTTTTCCCAAAACTCCAAACTTACTTCTGGCAAAGGATACCATTTTTTAAACCTTGAAGAAGGGATAAAAGAAGTACAAGGCCTATTCCATTCCTTAGAAATCTTATCAGAAATAGCATCAGGAACTGGAAAAACCTCTGGAGTAACTACAGGAGGTTTATAAACAGAGTTTAAACGTTTACTAGTCTTAATATCAAGAGGACTAGTTTCCTCAATATCCAACGTAATTAATACCTCTTTAACAAGGAACAAATATACTCCATTTTAAATAAATAAGTAGATTTGTCAGTGTCAATATCTGAGGTAGGATCTTCTTAATCAGATAGATCCTCATCAGAGGAGGATAATTCAGTATGTTGTCGGTCATTTGAAATTTCAACAACTTTATGAGAAGTTTTAAAATACCTTTTTTTTTTAAATTTTTTATTGAAGTCAAATACAAATACAAAACATAGGGTATGCCCCAACATGTGTACAGAACAATGTAGACGTAACATAATTAATAATGCAATGTATTCAATTGTCTTAATCATTACAATAAAATGTGGGCTGACTCATAGAAAAGACTTCAGTTTTGTTATAGATTATCTGAAAGGTAACATAAACTAAAATGGTCCTCTCCCAGCTATGTATGAAGAAGTTTGAATATCTAGACAAGAAGGGTTAGGGCTAGGGAGGAGGTAGCTCAATAGTTTTTATGGGGAGAGGGGACGCAGCGGGCAAGAGCCGCTTAAAATATAATAGGGGGAGTGGGAGGGCGAAGCTAGTTAGCATATCAAATGTGGAAATATACTGAAGACTCAGAGCTTTAATATATAGTATAAAATAAACTGATCCTCTATTTACATCTTGCGTAAATCTTAGCTAAGGTAGGCACAGAAATAAGGGTGCCCTCCTAAGAGAGATACACATGTCTGCAAAAAAGCCTTTTTGTGTCTGGAATGTCATTTTAGGGAGGAGAACCTGTACTTAGAAGGCTATGCAACCCTCAAAATTGCAACCCTCTAATGAGCTAGACTAAGCATTAGATATATAGTAGCAGTTAGGGTAGTTTGTAACGTGTTTCGCCTTTGTGCTGGCATGCGTCTATTATTCATGTTCTAATCAGCCGTAGGTAAGGAATATACACTGTAAATAAAATGTCAAACTCTAAAGGACAGAGAGACACCTAGTCAGCAACTTCAAATAAAAAATGAGCTCTTGTCTAACAGTGAAGAGATAAGAGTTGCTTTAAGGTTTTTGAGGAAGTGTCAGTATTCCCTCTAACCTATTCCCACTGACCCTATGCTTAGATTCCATATGCGTTTAATAAGCTACATAACCACTAATTGAGACACAAGAGGCGTGTTTCTGAGTCTAATGTGTGACTCTTAACCTACTGTGGGAAGAGAGATTCTGACAAGATGGATATAGGAGAGAATAGCAATTAGTAAGCATATAGGGGCGTACATATGTATAAGGGATCTATTCTGCCATTATAACTATGTGGGATATATAAAGCAGGCGTACCTAATTTGTAATATACATAATAACTGTTCCTGTCCTACACTTCTGGCTGTATTATAAAAGTACACCCTCCTCAACTAAGCTGTAATCTAATATTTGAAGAATAAGAGCAGTAACAGGTAGGAGCGCTAGACAATACAGCCAGATCTAATATTTACTTAATTACATCCTAGTAGAATATGGCATAACAAACAAACAGTAATATGGATCTTATATGTCCAACATGCAAGTGAGGCTATTTTAGCGCTACCTCCAATGCTAACACAGACACTTAACTACCCAAGTAACCTTGACCGAGGATGTTTACGTGAATTGTGAACAGGTGAAAACACATTGGGTGCAAAACTTAGTTAATGTGTTAGGGTAGAAGAAACATTGGAGTCCATCTACATATTTAAGATAGTAGTAAAATTGCACTATATGGAGGTGAGGCTAAGAATTTGTCCGTGTAGGCAGAGAGCTACCGAGTGAGATCTCTCTCTGGCAGTCCATGAAGAATTGCAGTACAATGAAAAGTTTCACTTAAAAAACAAACATTTAAAACTAACATAAAAATGGTTTCAACTAGTGCAGAAAGTTTAGATCATAACACAGTAGAATTAACATATTGTGTTAGGAGTGTGAAAACACATATAATTTGTCCAGACTTTAAATCTAATGACACGGTCATTTTCAGCAGTTAATAATGTAAGCGTATGCATTCTTTAGATATCTGCAGAAATATATATAAGATCAGCAAAGTTTAAATAGAGCACAGTTCCCTTCCAAGGTGTTCCAACAAACAAACAGTCCATCGGTACATAGGGTATTGAGAGTTAACATATTTTAACCTATTCCAGCTCTGAGCCGTAACAGGGTGTAGCGATCATACTGCCCATCAGTCCAGCAACAAGATGTCAGCTTCGTCAGATCAGACTTACAGGATTCTTGTGCGTGCATGGTTGCAGAAGGCGGCGACCACATAGCCCCGTCTGTCTCCATGTACCATAGAAAGCAGTGAGTATCGGCACCAACCTCCTTAGCTGCCCCAGCCAGAACGATATCAAGGGATCCGCTCCTCATATAGGGATAGCAAGCTCTAAACGGTGGAGTAACGGAGTGTGGGGCTTCAGTTCCGAGATAGGAACATGCATCAGGTTGCGCCAACAGAACATATCCACTCAGTACTGTGAGATCCGTCGCGGCACATAGGTAACTGCCCTGCAGAAGAGACTCCTTGTAAGACTGTGGTGTTGCAAGTACTAAGGGTACCGCTCTTGAATTGAACAGGGGTAACGCCGGGAGATCTTTGCTATCCGCCATTTTAGATAGTGAGCTAGCATTCCCTGTAAGCTGATCTCCTACTACCAGTCGCAAATCCAGGAAACAGCTGTCCATCTTCTCCCCAAGTTCGGCTAGAGATATGAGGATCTGCTCATAAGTAACAACCATATTTGCTTAAGTAGGAAGGGATGCAGTATAAATGCCGATATAATTAGAAATCAAGCAGTCCCTGCAGCCATGTGGGCGAGCCAGATAGCGTAGTTCTTAAAAGTAGTCGTAGGACACATGAAAAGTTTCACCAAACTGTATAGGGAAAAATTGCCGACCCCCTATACAAGTATAAATCACTAAATTAGTTAAGGAACATAAATTATGCTCTCCGTAAGACTAAATGCAGATTAATATCACAGGAGCTCATGAGATGTGCGTCTGGTCTCCTCTGTGGCTAGCTCCGCCCCCTTAAAATACCTTTTAAGTTTATTAGAAGGCAGGATAGCAGACAAAGCCTTCTGAATTGCATCAGCAATAAAATCTTTAATATTCACAGGGATATCATGTACATTAGATGTTGAAGGAACAACAGGCATTGTACTATTACTGATGGATACATTCTCTGCATGTAAAAGCTTATCATGACAACTATTACATACCACAGCTGGAGATATAATCTCCATAAATTTACACTTAAAAAGATACACTTAACTTTGGAAGAACTGTTATCAGGCAGCAGGGTTCCAACAGTGGTTTCTGAAACAGCATCATATTGAAACATCTTGCAAATGTAAGAGAAAAAAAAACCATATAAAGCAAAATGATCAATTTCCTTATATGGTAGTTTCAGGAATGGGAAAAAAATGCAAACATCATAGCCCTCTGACATAGAAAAAGGCAAGAAGCACATAGGAATGTGGTTTTAAATAATGAAATTATTTGGCGCCAAGTGTGACGCACAACGCAAAATGAAAATCTTTTGGCGCTAACAACATCCGGAAATGACACACTCGCGTCATTGCAGACGCAACCTTGTGCAAGGAACTCGGCTTCAACTAAGATGCCAGAAATGACGAACTTGTGTCACCGGACGTTCCTTCGTGCCAAAAAATTCTCATGCCAAGAATGACGCAATAAACATCAGCATTTTGCGCCTCGCAAGTCTATTTTCGCCCGCGAAAATTTAATTAAAAAGCAGTCAATTTGAAAAAAAGACTAAACCCCAGGTAAGAAAAATATTTTCCTAAATATGTTTTTCCCAAATATGAAACTGAATAATCTGCAAAAGGAAATATACATAAACCTGACTCATGGCAAATATAAGTACAATACAAATATTTAGAACTTTATATTAATACATAAAGTTCCAAACCATAGCTGAGAGTGTCTTAAGTAATGAAAACATACTTACCGAAAGACACCCATCCGCATATAGCAGATAGCCAAACCAGTACTGAAACAGTTATCAGTAGAGGTAATGGAATATGAGAGTATATCGTCGATCTGAAAAAGGGAGGTAGGAGATGAATCTCTATGACCGATAACAGAGAACCTATGACCGATAACAGAGAACCCATTTCCCGCGAGGAAAACCATTGCACTCAATAGGCGATACTTCCTTCACATCCCTCTGACATTCACTGTACTCTGAGAGGAATCGGTCTTCAAAATGCTGAGATGCGCATATCAACGCACAAACTTACTTCACCACCTCCATAGGAGGCAACGTTTGTAAAACTGAATTGTGGGTGTGGTGAGGGGTATATTTATAGGCATTTTGACGTTTGGGAAACTTTGCCCCACCTGGTAGAATTGTATATCCCATACGTCACTAGCTCATGGACTCTTGCCAATTACATGAAAGAAAGCACTATACTCTGAGAGGAAACCGAGTCTGAAAGACTGATAACCCCTTTCTCTGAAGAATCAAATGCACATCTTTATTCCACCTTTTATATAATTATAAATATATTTATAACCACCTCCAGCTGAGGCAAAGTAAAGACTGAGGTATGTGTGAGGGGTTTTATAGGGCTCTTGGGGCTTGTGAATCCTGCACGCTAGGGGGTCTCTCATTTGTGGGGGCATCACCCTGAGTTACTATGCCATTGGTGCGCCTTCTTTTCTTTTTTGTGTGAATCTTTGCCTCCTAGTGGTAGAGAATAGTAATTCCCAGGAGTAATGGATCGTGGACTCTCACCACCTGTATGAAAGAAATATAGATCAAGGAAGCAACAGAAAAGAGATACCATATTTGTGCTATTTATAAGAACTTATGACACTCAACATAATAACATTATAATTCTTAATAAATATTAGCATAGCCTTAAAATGTATCTGTATGTATGCATATATGTGTATATGTATATATGTGTGTATGTATATATGTGTGTGTATGTATATGTGTGTATGTATATATATATATATATATGTGTGTGTATGTATATACAGTATATGTGTGTTTATATGTGTGTCTATATATGTGTGTATATGTGTGTGTGTGTGTATGTGTGTGTGTGTGTATATAAATGTGTGTGTATATGTGTGTGTGTATATATGTGTGTGTATATATGTGTGTGTGTATATAAATGTGTGTGTATATGTGTGTGTGTATATGTGTGTGTGTATATATGTGTGTGTGTATGTATATATGTGTGTATGTATATATGTGTGTGTATGTATATGTGTGTATGTATATATATATATGTGTGTGTATGTATATACAGTATATGTGTGTTTATATGTGTGTCTATATTTGTGTGTATATGTGTGTGTATATGTGTGTGTGTGTATATATATGTGTGTGTGTATATAAATGTGTGTGTATATGTGTGTGTGTATATATGTGTGTGTGTATGTGTGTGTATATATATATATATACAGTGAAACCTGTTTAAGACGGAATGGCATTGGACAACGGAAATTTTCCGTCTTGGACAGGTTTCCGTCTTATACAGTTAGTAACTGATGGAGCATCTTTTGACATGTGCAAATTCAAAAATGGCAGAGTAATGTTACTGTATTGGTAATGAAGCCAGTCTGACCTGCCTTGCCGCAAGGGAGCATAGGATTGAATTCCTGACCAATTAGGAAGTCGGGCGGCAGGTAATGACCTGCTGTCCAGCTTCCTGATTGGCTGGGAAGCCATTTCCATGTTCCCTCGCGGTATTGCAGGTCTCCCTCTGACCGTCAGTTCTGGTATCAGAGCATTTTGGCGCAAATGCTCAGGATCAGCGCCATATCATAAAGTACCAATATCAGTGCATCCCTAATCAGAATCAATTTCTTGTTTTTCTTGCATTCAAGTAACAAAGACAGTACAATTTTTCTGCTTAATCATTACAGTCTTTTATTTAGTTTTTATCTGGATTGCCTTTTTTTTCTAACACAGAAAATGGGTGAGAAAACATAAATTGTATACAAACACAGTACAGTATTAAAAGATTATGTGTTGCATCAATTACTGTTCAGTAATACAGTACACAAACTATAAGTCTTCTACACTGTACCTGTACAGTATGCAGTACAAAGACATCTACAGGTGCAGTATCTATTGTGCACAATTACCACAGATACAGGTACAGTAATCACACCTTATGAAAACATTTTAAATACTGTAAAATGTACAGTAAAATACTGTAAAAATAAAAATACAGGTACAGTACTGTACATGCTTTTTATTTTTTAGTGTACACCTGTACTGTACAATACTGTATCTGGATTTATTTTTACAGTTCTGTACTACAGTACTTTTTTATTCTAACATTAAATGGAACAGTACTGAACATTATTACCGGTAAAAGATTAACTGTAATTGTTGCATCAACTTGGTTCACAATTACAGTAATACAGTACACAAACTTAAACTCTTCTAAATACAGTACAATCACAGCTACAGTATCTATTATGCGCAATGCCCACTAATACAGTAATCACATTCACATACAGTAATATGCAAACATTTTAAACTACAGTACTGTAAATACTGTCCAGTAAAATATTGAAAATAAAAATACCTGTGCAAGTACTGTTAATAAAATACAGTACAGTGCTGTAAATAAAAATACAGGTACTGTACTTTACCTGTATGTACTTTTAATATTTTTAGTGTACACCTGTTCTATACAGTACAGTATCTGGATTTATTTCTACAGTACAGTACTTCAGTACTTTTTTATTCTAACAGAAAATGGTACAGTACTGAACATTATTAAAAGATTCATTGTTGCATCAACTTTGTTCATAATTACTGTACTGTAATACACAAACTTCAACTCTTCTAAATACAGTACAATTACAGGTACAGTATCTATTGAGGGCAATGCCCACTAATAATCACATCTTATGCAAACATTTTAAAGTACAGTACTGTAAATAAAATATGTACAGTACTGTAAATAAAAAAAAACAGTACAATTACTGTAAATAACATAATGTACCTAAAATAGTGTACAACTACTGAAAATAAAATTCTGTAAATAAAAACACAGGTTCTGTACTCTACCTGTACATACCTTAACATTTTTAGTGTACACCTGTACAGTACAGTACTGTATATGGATTTATTTTACAGTACTTCAGTACTTTTTCATTCTAAAAGAAAATGGCTCTGAAGACATGAACTACCTGTATATTCTATACAAATACAGTACTGAACATTATTAAGTGTAAAAGATTAATTGTTGCATCAACTTGGTTCACAATTACAGTAATACAGTACACAAACTTAAACTCTTCTAAGTACAGTACAATCACAGCTACAGTATCTATTGTGCGCAATGCCCACTAATACAGTAATCACATTCACATACAGTAATATGCAAACATTTTAAACTACAGTACTGTAAATACTGTCCAGTAAAATATTGAAAATAAAAATACCTGTGCAAGTACTGTTAATAAAATACAGTACAATACTGTAAATAAAAATGAAGGTACTGTACTCTACCTGTATGTACTTTTAATTTTTTTTAGTGTACACCTGTTCTATACAGTACAGTATCTGGATTTATTTCTACAGTACTGTACTTCAGTACTTTTTTATTCTAACAGAAAATGGTACAGTACTGAACATTATTAAAAGATTAATTGTTGCATCAACTTTGTTCACAATTACTGTAATACAGTAAACATTTTAAAGTACAGTACTGTATAGTTTTTTGTATCCAATCCAGTACTGTACTTTAAAAATATTTTAGCTGCAGATGGAGACAATGTTTACATACTGTACTTTAAAATGTTTGTACTGTACTGTTGCTGGAGAAGTCTTGCTTGAAGGTCCGGATACAGAATGATCTGGAACAGGCCAGTGTGTTCTAAAACAGGGAAATACAGTAGTTAGTCATCAGAAATAATGATCATAAACAAAACATTCAACAGTACTGTTAAATAATGTACAGTACTGTACTAAAAAACAGTACAGTACTGTATTTAAGCTTTACATATTCTTATACAGTACTGTACTGTATTTAGATAGTGTACTACAGTTACTGTCTACTGTATGTTTTTACTGTACATACCTGTACCTTTATTGGTTTTCTTGTCCCCACAGTGCCA